>NW_028229450.1:0-154258 GCF_041138505.1 Cibotium barometz | reverse complement strand
AGCCATCGGATCAGGCGGCTCCAAGTCAATGTCGAGAGGTTGAAACTAAGGGGAAGGATGCTAAGAATTTGATGGAGAAGCTGAGAGGAAGAGTGGAGAAAGGCACCATGGGTGAGGAAGCCGGGTGCATATACTTTTTAATGTATCGATTGCATAAAATCATGTGTGTTTAGGGTTTTCAGAGAAAATTCTTACACACTTAGCAATGTAATGAAAGCATAAAATAAATCCCTATGAGGCTATAGGTGCAAACAAGACAACCCCTACATAGCCTACTAGGGATTTTTTTTTAAAAGCTTTGCATGTTATCCAATCCCAAGAGGTTTTAAGCTTCAACCCTTGATGAACTACATTGGAACAAACCTAGGCAATTGATTAGAGGAGGAGGAGGGAGATGGTGGCTAGTTGGTGAGTGATCTTGACGGGGAGACACGGATCCAGTGGATGTTCAAGGTGTAGCACACACAGGGCCATGCAGCACCACACATGGCGAATTTCTTGTTTGAGTGTTCCACTGTAGAGAAGCTACCTACAGTGTGAGGATCTAGCGAGGGGTGTTGACGAAGGATGTAACGGCAGCAGCTGATCTAAATCTGAATAAATTCTCTCCACTATACAAGTCAACCACCATCAAGATAATTAACATCAAGATAGCATCATACACAATGATCATCATGAGTACTATCTACATCACCATCTTCATCATAGACAAAACCCTCCATATGGACCACATCCAAAAAGTCCGGATCAAGACGAACATCGAATGAAAATGAACACCTCCTTCTGTGATGCCTTGCCTTTTCTTGACTCTATTGAATTCTTCCAGCATCAAAGATACTTCAACATCCAATCATTTTTTTAAACAAAGGAGGATTTAAGAAGCTTGGCTCAAAATCTCTCTTCAAAGATTCATATCTAAAAAGGAATTTTTCTAAGAAGTCTTGCAACTTCTATGGAAAACTAGGGCATGAAGAGAAGGACTATTTCTTCATAAACAAAGCACAGAAGGCACCTCTTTACAAGTGAAGATAACTCAAGTGAAGAAGAAGCAAAGGAGAAACAAGTAGAGACCTCAGTAGAGGTCAACCATGCTCAAGATGATTGGGCTTTCTAGAGCAAACTAGGTTGGATGTTACGACACGAGAGTGGTTTTTGTTTTTGCCTTGGTGGTTCATGTATATCATAGCTTAGTAACTTGTTGTGGCCACTTCTAGTTCTAAAGCTAAGTACAGGGTGGATAAAATAAGTGAGACTAAGAAGGAGTCTAACATCAAAAGCCAAGATTCAAAGAAGGTTGAGGCACCCAAGGGTGCCAAAGACATAACAAATGATGCAAAATCAAAGGAGAAGTCAAAGCTAGACCAAGAGAATTGGGCCATTCTCATTTAGCTCCAAGACAAGAATTAACATGGTGTGTTATTTTTAGAAGCAACCACATAGTCTATGAATCCCTAGTCCTCAGAGCAAGAGTGAAATAATGGTGTGGGTATTATATAAGTGTTAACCATATTTTGGGTTAACTAGGCACTCTTCGCCTCATTAGAGAGTAGCACAATAAGTGTCATGAAAGGGCACTACTATAAATCGATTTAATATTATGAGAACAACTCGCTAGTGTCTAGGCTTTTTAGTACCTTTTTAAGTTTTTGGTGCCCAAGTGTGAATAAGGGCCAGTTGTATATGTCACTTTTCTCCAATAGAGTATACTTGTTTTCTCTTTTCTATGTGTGTGTGTTGAGAGTAGATACTGTTTAATTCTTGGTGCATGTTCCTTGCCCTCTTTATGAGAGAGAGAGAGAGTGGTGAGTTGAGAGAGGTGAGAGTCCTTGTAGCGAAAGTGCAGAACCCTCCCAGGTAAGAGCTTGAAAGGGAATATAATGGAGCTAGGAGCTTGCAAACCACTAGATAGAGAAGGAGGACCTTTTTGGATTTAAGAAGATTCTCAGTATAGGAAAGTCTTACATTTCTTGATGTAAAAAAGATTATCCTGATGGGAAAATCTCTACATCTTCCCGATGGTAATTTGATTCTGACATTCTTCAATTTCATTTTTGATCCAATATTTGGGAATCTGAGATGTGGTACATTCATATTATCTAATCATACCTCACTTTTGGAGAAGACTTATCTCCGGGAATATCTAAGGTACTCTCGTGGGAAAAAAAACTAAGTTTTTTTGGTCGAAAATTTCATCGATTTTTTCATCATCAGGAAGATTTAATATTCTCTTGTTTGAGAAAATCTGTGATCCACCAGCAAAAATCAAGTTTTGATGTGGTAAGATTATCTTTGATCTTGTGAGCACACTCAACTAGTTAAAATTTTTTAATGCACTTGAGATATCAGGAAAGATAGTTGGAGATGATATGACTCCAAAAGATAATGCATCCAATTATCATGTTTCTTCCTACCTAGAGAAGCTTAAGGTCAGCTCGCATGGATAACACTCAAAGGAGTATGTTTTCTTTACAAAGGCTCAATTCTTTTGAATCATTAAGTAGTGAGGAAACCATGGAGAATCCTCTTAATGAGAAAGTGGCGGGGGAGAAGGATACTTCTTCTCCAATACTATCTAGTGGGTTCATGGGCTTAGCCAGAGAAATCCTAGAATACAATTTAATGAGCCTAAAAGAAGGGAAGCTCCACAGGCTACCAAAGGATAGCCATTGAAATCAAACATGGAAATAAGCACTGGAATACCTAGGAATACATAGAAACAATTGAGGAAGGAGCAGGAAATAATCCTCAAACCGCGGTACAACTTACTCCCATAATTTAAAGGGGTTCTATAAGTTCCCAAAGAATGGGAGCAATGTATTTCCCCACTTCCAGGGAGCTAGAGATCGAGGAAAGAATGAGAGAAGAACAAGCTAAGCACAACTTAGAAGGCTTGAAGAAGATAAGATCAACTTAGATCTCCATAGGGAGTTAGTTGAGAGACGTGCTTTCGATACAACAATGTATGGGTAAGGTTCTTCTAGCCTTAGTGGCATGAAGAGGACTTGATCGCAATGGAGGAGGGTATGCCACCTCTAGAGCCTATTCTAGAGGAGCCTCCAAAACACCTAACCTCTCTCATAGCCTCCTCTCTCAGGTAATGACGATTTGCGAGATAAACTTTGGAGAAAACTTACACCAAGATATAAGTAAATGAAATGTTAAGAACCCCAAAGTTTTTAGAGTACATAAGAGGCATGTTATTACAAGAAGGGAACCTAGGAGAAGCAGTCTTGGATGATGATGTGAACAGGAATGTGGGAGCTATCCCAACACTTGACCCAAGGGTATATTCAAATTGACATGTTGGAGCCGTAAGAGGCCGAGGTAGGGGAGGGATACGTATAGGAGGGATGGCGCACAAGGCCCCCCAAAGGAGACAACCCCTCATATGTGAGTCACAACACCTACCGACCTATTAAGAATGGCTGAAGTAATAGGAACGGGGTTTGCTAGGGAGTTAGGTACCGCACTGACACCAAAAAGAGCAACACAAGTCAAGCCCAATCATGTGGCAAGATTCAAAATTCTTAGTTGATGGGGTAATGCCATAAAACACCTAGAGATATCATTCAAATCAATGTGCAAAACTTGTGGTCCAATCATCAGTGACCAAACAAAAATATTTACGTTCTTCCTTACGCTAGAAGGAAAATCGCACAAATGGTATCTAATCGCTTAAGCCAGATGATAGGATTAATTTTACATAGCTTAAGAGTGTGTTCATATCTAGTTTTGCACAAAGTGGAGATAAGTGAATCCTATGGCTTAATTATACACCATCAAGCAAGAGGAGCATGAGTCTATGAGAGATTATATCTCACATCTAAACAACTTGACCTCAAGGTGTAAGCCTAGGGAGAGCTTAACAGATGAGAAATTGTTGCCATTCTTCCATAGGGGAGTGAGGGATAGGAGGATGCACGATTACTTTTTGTTGTGGCTAAGACAACATTGCTTGATGATTGTTGCAAACTAGCCATTGACTTTGAGGATAACATGCTTGAGCTACCACAACATGATGATGCCAAATCTCATAGTAGCTCCATCGCATGCATCAAAGAAACAACCTCGGAGAGACGAATAAAGGACATGAATTTAGATGAGATTAAAAAAAGCAAAAGGAGGTTAGGGGGACGTGCCCATGAATCAACATCTATATTTTGGACAAGAATTGGTATGGTTTTCAATACGTAGACAAACTCACATGAGCACTGAGTGTCCTCAGTTAAGGCCTCACCTGCCATCGTTAATGTACTATGCATATTATATGCAACAAGGGAACCATGATACAAGTATGTGTGGCGAGTACCCAAATGCCCAGAAAGAAATCAAAAAACTAGAAACTGCACAAGCCACCCCAGTCTGCGAAAGCCAAAAGATATTTGAGAAATGGTTGCAGGCCATCGGGCTACCAACATAGTCTATCCTCGATGAAATGGCACGGAGGAAACAAAACAGCTAAATGTGCCAGAACCTGTGTTACAACACAACGAAGGTGAGATTGACTCAGAAGAAGGAAGAAAGAACAATTTATTCTCAAGGATATTTGAGGAAGGTGGACAATTTCCTTGTATGACTCAACAAATCTTGTCCTAGAATCATATAGTAATAATGTTTCTCAAGACTGAACACCTAGAGATGTGGTAAGGATAACAACATTTCTCTCCATAAGCAGAGATAAAAATGTTGATTGGAACCTAGTTGAGAGGAAACCCTTGACTTTGGACTGATTTAAAACATTGGGTGAAAGATAGAATGCAAGAAAATCCACCAAACCGAGGAATTACCTTTGCCTCTCAAAGAGAACTTAGAATTGGTTGGAGGAAGGGACGATGTGCCAGAGCTAGTTTAAATTTTGGTTAATCAGATGGGAAAGCATTATGAGAATAACAACATGAATGCAACACTTCTAGTGGTGCATAAGGGTTATCAAGCTCTTGTGATCCTTGATGGTGGAACCAAGATGGATCTATGAGGTTTCTCAATTCTTGAGTCATGGATTTCCATTAGAGGAATCAGTGTCCTTAAAAATTAAGAGACAATTAGTCAAGATAATAGTCCCCTACACATTTACCTTAGGAAAAATTTATAAAAAAGGGAGAGATGATATCCTAAGACTCTCTGTGTGTGTGAGGATAAATATGCTGATACACTGCTGGACACTTTGGTCCCCTTATAAGTGATCGAGAGACTTATTTCCTAATGATGTGGTGGAGTTTCTTTTGGAAGAACTTATGGTTATCCACCATAAGTCTCATAGTGAATATCTTTGGATCCTATGAGTGGCTTCATTGACTTGTACATCCATTTTCAAGCTTACTCTTACAAGCTATAATGAGCTCAAACATGGGTAGTGGCCATTCTAGGCTAGACCAAGATGGGAGTGGAATATACTGCAAGGTACCATAATTAGTTCTTCTCATAAGCAGAAAATATTAACAAATTGTAAAAGAATATTTTTCAGCCATTCTAGACTAAAAAAGATGGGAGTGGAATATACTACAAGGTACCATAATTAGTTCTTTTCATAGGCAAAACATATAACAAATCAAAAAAGAAGATTTGTTGCATAGCCAAGCTACTTGCATTCTTATTGTTATATAACAATGCACCAATCGCAGTATGGAAAACACTGATTTTTCCACTCAGACACCATTCTTCCAAATTTGAGAGATATAGAGCTAGAAAACAAACTACTCTTCAGAGTCAAAATCTTAAAAAAAAATTCCTAATTAAAAAAGCATACCATAAACTTACTATTTGGCTTGTGCTTTTGAATTTGGTTGTTAGATTACAACGATGGATTTCACTTTGGGTGATCCTATAGGATGCGTAATAGCTTGGTTGTGCTCCTACCAGTCTTCTCGTTAAGTATTGGCCGCCACAAGACTTGTGCCTACTATAAGTTGTGGTGGGCTTCCCCATGCCTGCCAATAATCCTTGGTGATTATGCTAACACCAACATCGGTATCCAAGATTACAAAGATGGTCGTTCCTCTAAATGATGGACAACATGGTTCTCATTTCATCATTTTCAAAGAAGTGACACAACTTATTAATGGGAACTTTTGGTAGTTGTCCTTTGGTTTTGGGTATGGAGGGAGAGTGATGGCATGGCTTATCCTCATCTTCAAGTTCCTACTCATCTAGTTGGATAAGTCTCTCCAAAGTTATTAATTTATTTACAAAGATAACTTATGGCAAGACTCGTACTTTTGAGGACAAGAAGGAAATAACACATTCACTCAGAGGTGGTGGACTAGGACCTACTAATGTGTAAGGAATGTGCCATGATCCTTTCCTAGGAGGCGATAACTCTGAGCGATGCTTTTGAAGGGGACAAAATAAAGTCATTATCAATCACATTGGAGAAAATGTTATGGTGACTATGATGACCCATGGAAGGCCAAATTTTTTTGCCCACTAAGTAATCCCTCATTCTATCTAGCAATGTGGGGCCTATTGAATTGGTTTTAGATATAGAAGTTTCAAAATTGGCTCTTTTACGGCCTGTTATTAAGAATGTTTATGGATTTGGTTAAGAACTTTGACAAGCACTAAGATTTCCTCATTGGTTTTATGATGAGCATAGGGTCAAGGCTATGCTAATGCAAGGTGAGTGGTTTGTATTCGACCACTTGCTCAAGGACATGCTCTAATTCAACTTGTATCTTTTCTCACAAGCTCTTGGGCTTGTTGCATATGCTCCAACATAGGGTTGGGGTACTGTTTGAGTTTCTTGGGAAGGTTTATGTGATTTTTAACCCATTTTTATGGTTAACAAGATTGCCACACCCAATCGTATGCCAAATCATGAGTAATCTACATTAATTTTCAAGGAAAAACACACCAAACTCATGTACAAACAGGCTATGAAGAAATGGTGTCCAAATCTCAAACTTGGATGGGCACCCATAAAGGGCCGATAGATAATCAATAACATTTTCCTCTCCAAGAGCTTGTGGTAGTGAGCTAGGATGTACTCCCTAGTTATGTAATGCATCAATGTATTATGATGAAGAATTGTACAAGCAATAGGCCAAATAGAAGCTTTGGACACCTGCTCAACCATAATTTAAGTGTGTGTGAACACTTATGGCCATGTATATAAGTCAATAATGTAAGGACACTCTCCCATTATGTAATTGAGCTTTCCCTCCTGCTAAACCTCTCTGTAATCTTCTCTCTAATGCATGTTATGAGTGTGTGTGAGTGATTTGAGGTGAGAGGAGAGAGTAGCGCCCATAGTGTAACATAACAGTGTCACAATGGTCACGAGAGAAGGCGAATGGTAATATACCTATGGTAGTGTTGAGCTTGGAGAGAGCATCGTAGGAGAATATGAGTTGAGGGGGGCTGAAGATCAAAAGAGAAAATTTGGAAGTGACTAGGGAATCATTCACCAAAGCATCTATTCTACCTCTAGAGGATCCAATCTACATCTAGATTTCCTAGTGTTCAAAAACATTCAACAAAAACAAGTAATGATTAGCCTCAATGCTACTCACAATATTGTTTTGAGAAGAATTTGGGCATCTTTAGGCCAACCCATGCTCACTCCTAGATAAATGAATGTGCTAGATGCCGAAGGCCATGACCTCAAAGTCTAGGGTTATTTCTCACACACAATTCTTAATCAGGATGATAACATCAGGTGTGAATTTCAAGTTACCCCTAAGGAGATAGAAAAGGTTGTCCTTGTGGTTATTGGTTGACACCTCGTTCTCCATTGATGAAAGCAAGCAAACTATCCTTTTAGAGACACTTGAAACATCCTTCGCATTGCTTCTACGACCAAAAGAACCCCGTGCCTAAAAGTGAGACTATAGAGTTTGAACACATCTTGCCAAAGCCAAAATAGCTAAAAGCTCACCAACTTGAAGCATCAAAACATAAGACTCCAGAACATCAACCATTATAATGGATTTCTAAAATAGAAATTGGCTTTAAAGAAATGAGCTTGAGAGTCAAAAGCATCCAATCTCAAATCTATCCTTACAGGCAAAATAATCTCGTGACATATAAGCTATGGTGTTTTATAGGCGAGCAAAGCTTGGAGACTTATGAATGGATTTTGGGGACTGACATTCAAGGCATGCCATGCCTAGGATCTTTCGAATGCATAGTTTATGTGGACTCTAATCCCTTGAAATGTAAGATTTGTATGTTAGACTATGTGTTGGAAGTATATTTTATCCTAGGAAGGAATTGGGCTACGTTGGTGCAAGCTATACCAAATTTCGGTAAACCAAACATGTGCATGAAGTTTTTTAACAAAGAACTAGTGGTGCCATTTTGTGATAAAGATGAAATAACACTCAATGTTCTTTATAACCTTATCTGAAAGATACAACACTCTTTATAACCTTGTCTGATAGAGATAACTGACTTCTATATTAGGAGCCAATTAGGAGCCACTACTGCTGAATACCCACCCTCTCCATCAAAGACCCTTCATGATGTACTTTCTAAATAGGCCATATCCCAAAGAAGGAACCAGTCAAATCTACATATTCAGAATCCTCAAACTGCGGATATCCATGAAGGTAACCATTCCATTTCACCAAGGCTCAGAGTAAGGGCCACATCTTTTGAAGAAAGAGCCATCCAAAATACAACCACCATCACTGCCTCAAGAACCTCTACTTCAAGTATCACCAAGGAAGTAGCAAGAGAAATAATTCCCAATCACCAATGGTGTCACCAATGGTCAACCAATGTCTAATAATGAATCCAAGGATGAAAATTCCACTACAAGGGAAAATCCTTGATCAACATCTTTGACAAAAGAAAATACTCACACCAAGGGATCCTCAGTATCAATATCCCCTCTACTAAACAACCCTTGACCATAACAACCAAGGTTATCACTATAGCCAACAAAGGAAAAGCTATCATTGTGATCTCATCAATGATAACCCCTCTTGCTAAAGTCCCTAAGTCTACAATAACTAAAGAGATCAAATCCACAATTGGATCTGGTAAAATTCAAGACATAGTTCTAACATCGGTAGCCCCTCCTTTTGCAGACCCTAGCCTCGTCTCATCAATGCTACCACAACCAATAACAAAAGCCCATCCCACTAATGTCAAAATAAATATGAAGGCTTTAGCTTCAACAAGGAGATAGCATAAGCTCAGTGGGTAGACACAAGAACCTACTCTCCTAAAAATGGAGGTAGTAACAAGAACGTATTATTCACATGACATAAAACAAATGCTAGGGGGACATAAGAACCATTGCCTAGAAAGAAAATATTCCACAAGAACCTCCCACAAACAAGAGTAATGAGAGTGCTCAATAGCCTACAAAGGTTTTGGGATGCCTATAATGAATGAGATCAACATAAGGATGCTACCAAAAAGCAGTCAGCTTCAAGTAAGAGATATCATTTTATTCTTAAGTGCAAGCAAGTGCATTTCTAAAGGCTAAAAGTGCAACAATCATGCAGTTTTCATGCTATGATTCTTTAAAAATCATGGTCATGATTCTTCAGCTTGCAAAATCATGCCACTAGAATGCATAGAAAATGGACATTTAAGGTGCATTCATGCTCTACATTATTGGTAAAGGCTTAAAACATGGTAAAACCAAGAAATTTATTGCCCTGATTTCAAAATCATGGTCGTGATTCCAAAGTCACACCGATCAATACTTAATCAAAGGCCAAGGGATAGTGTCAGCATTGAGACAGAGAAGCAACAAGGAATGCATATTAGCCTCTACAACATCATTTCCATAAGGCTCAATAATCATGATTTTTACCATATCATCAAAAGTCACACCATGTGCCACATCATCAAGAATGCATATGAGCCTCTACAACATCATTTCCATAAGGCTCAATAATGATGATTTTTACCACATCATCAAAAGTCACACCATGTGCCACATCATCAAGAATCACACCTGTGATGATTGCTTCACTTATAGAATCACGGTTGCAAAGATGTATCCAAATGCATTAAAATCATGCACATTGCTTTCAAATTACACTCCACATGCATATTCTACAATTATTTCATGTGTTGCATTGATCTCATCACCGCCATGATTTTCTAAAAAATCACATCGTGACTGAAAATATTCTTCCAAATGCACAAGTGCATGGTATTTTGGCATTCTCTCATCATATCTAAACTATTAAAGTCATCTCCCCTCAGTATACATCAATATTGTTATCGTGATTCTTCTAAGAATCAGGCTCGGGATTCTTATCTCTGCATAATAGTGCTGACTTGGCTATCTCAAATTCCATCAGATTCATCTCAAATATGTGTTTTCCCTTGTTCTAAGTGCATATCAATCATCATTTGGTATAAACACGGATTTGCATCACCGTGATTCTTAATCACAGTCGTGATTTTAAACACTTATATA
The DNA here is from genome assembly GCF_041138505.1 of Cibotium barometz. Classification (NCBI taxonomy): domain Eukaryota; kingdom Viridiplantae; phylum Streptophyta; class Polypodiopsida; order Cyatheales; family Cibotiaceae; genus Cibotium; species Cibotium barometz. Next base: position 143,877 of record NW_028229450.1, on the reverse strand, counting down.
AAATCATGGAAGCTAAAACTCACTCAACTATGCATACAATGTTTTCTCATCATGTTTCCACTCCTATAAACCAATCTTTTGCAATTTTATAAAAGTTTCATCTCAGTGTGAATCTCAAAATTGTTGGAATTAGGGTTAGGGTTGCAATAATGCACACACAAGATAAAGAAGCTTGAGAGCACACAAACTCACTAGATTAGAATAAACAATGTGTGCCAGATATAAAAGATAAGTACACACCCCAGAATGAGTAGATAAGAGGGTGTATATACGCACGGGGGGAAAAACCTCCTAGTGAGGGAAAAAGTGCCCTGACGGTCCTAAGTGTGTTCACACACATCACTACCATATAATGATACAAACCTCCCCTGGAGTGATGATGTGAACATGTATAGGGTATGGCTGATAAATCCTGAAAAGGAAGTAAGCCCAAAGCTTTACGAAAAGCTTCAAACTTTCGCGAGAGGAAGTGCCTTCGTGAATAAATCTGCCATGTTGTCATGTGTAGGCACATACGCCAAGCTAATTTCTACTGCAGAGAGTCTTTCCCTGACATAGTGGTAATGCACCTCAATGTGCTTAGTGAGAGAATGAAACATTGGGTTCCTCACAACTGCTAATGCGCTCTTGCTGCTGTCAGTGAAAATCGTAGTGCTAGATGACTGTGCAACACCCAAATCAGCCATAAGATGTTTGAGCCACACACACTCAACTGTAGCTGTAAAAGCTGCCCTATACTCAACTTCACAGTAGGAAGTGGCCATCATGCATGTGGTTCATTTATAAAGAAGAACATCTAATCATCCTTGTCTACTACAATTAAAGGAATTACACTGGTGGAAACCTTATCATCAACACCTTGCATGTATATCTCTGGATGGAGGGGACCATTGTGGGTGTATGCTTGACCCATGGTATAACCTATCACTTAGAATTCCTTAGCAATGCCAATAGGAATCAATGACCTTGTCCAGATTGTTTAAATATGGTTCTTGTCATGTTATGTACAGGGCACATGTATGTGGGAGTAAGGTAGAAGAAGCTTAGGATGTTATGAATTTGGAATAGATTCAAGCTAAGGTTATTCAGGGATGTGAATGGATGAATGTTAAAGGTGGTCAATGGTCAAAAAGCAGGATGGAAGGTGCAAGGGTGCACAAGGCATGTGAGCATTTATGAACACATGGATGCATAAGTGCACTGTATAGAACATGTGGTTGAGAGATCTATGAGAGCTACATATGGATGTATCAAAATGTGATGTGTTGATTAGCCTTGACTTATATCTTAATCACTTCTATTAGTGTTGATATTTTCCTCTAATTGTGTCTTTTTTCATCTTCTATCCACCATAGCTCTTACTTCTCATGGTTATGCACGTAATACCCTCTTCAAATCCACTTCTTTCAACATGATATCAGAGCTAGGTCATCATTCCATCCTAACAATTTAGTAGTTAAGAGCTGAATTAGTTGTTGTAATTAGACTTTTTATTATCTCTAATTAACCTTATCATATGCACAGAATGAGTAACTATCATTGAAAGCTTTGGCTCTCCTATTTCATGCAACCATTTTGAAAATTCTTCTAGCTCAAGCTAGAGGACCTTAGGGGAACCAAGCACATTCAAGCAATCAAGCAATCTCATCAAGAATTACACGCAATATTAGCTGCTCAATCTTGGTGCCAAAATTTTTTGGAGAAATCTCAAATTTGCATTGTCAAGCAGCAATTTGTCAATTTCATTGAGCTCCAAGGATTTTTGATGGCTGCAAATCGATTTGCAACCTTAGATTAAGTTGAAAACACCTCCTTCTACTTCATTCATACATCAAAAAGTAATTTTGGTAATATAGTGATTAAGGCTTGATTAAAATAATTAATCTAGTGATCAAGGCTTGATTAAAATAATTAATCTAGTTATGGGATTAAATCTCAAGCATACTCACTACTATTAAAGGCTACAAAGTTTTTTCTTGCTCATTCATTGCCAAATCTTCTCAAAATTATCACCCAAAGCTGCCCAATTTTTTGTATAATAAACAAAAAATTAGCATCACTAATACCTTGATTAATATTAATTATCAGAGATATTGTAAGCATTTTATCACTAGATTTGCATCTTTGGATATTTTTAAATCTCAATAAGACCCTCCTCATTAAGCCATGGTTGCTCAAGTTCTAGTGGATAAATTTAGTGGTGAAAGATTCCATATATGGCAGACAAAAGTCATGTATCTAAAGGAGCTTTGGGGGTAGTAAATGAAGATGAACTCAATGAAGGTAGTGAAGGTAGTGAGGCTGAGGTCAAAGCATGGATAAATAAAGATAGAAAAGCCATGGCCATCATTGGGTTAAGCGTTAGGGATAATATCATTCATCACATCAGCAAAACAAAGAGCTGCCAAAGAAGCATGGGATGAGCTAGAGAAAGTATTTAGAGCTAGGGAAAAAAATGCATAAACAAATCTGAAAATACAATTGTATGGACTTGATATGGAGTTCAAAGGCTCATTTATGGAGTATGTAGGTAAGATGAAGAACATTATGATGCAGCTTGTAGGTGTCAAGGCACACATGGATGAGAAACATGCAATTGTGATCTTAATCAAAAGCATGCCTCAAGAGTTTTCTTCAATGGTAACAACTCTTACTAATATTCCAAATCTTACTCTTGAAGGTGTTGAATCCTCCTTGTTTAAAGAAGATAAGAAACTAAAAGGTATATAACAAAGCTCAACAAACAATAGGGAGATTGATGAAAAACAGGTAGAGGGAGAGGAGACACACACACAGGAGCAAACCCTAATGTATATTACAAACCCTAACCATAGAGGGAAGCCATCTCCCTTCTCACATAATGCATAAAGCCATAATCCATAATACACAAGACACACTATGTGTTGTGTCCACACACATCTAACCCTAGCTAATGTCCACACACTATGACCACCTGGACGCGGTCATTTATGTCTCACACATAGTGTGTGGACACACTATGTGTTGTGTCCACACACATCTAACCCTAGCTAATGTCCACACACTATGACCACCTGGACGCGGTCATTTATGTCTCACACATGTTCCTACCTAACATGCCAGCACATAGCATAGCTGACACACACTGACATCGAGCTTGAATCTCAACAGAGATTGCTTTCTTCTTCAACAAATCCAATATCAAATGTAACCATGTTATGGAAGGATGGGGCATATAATGGCCCAATGTTATCATCGAAACAAGACCAAGCTTGTATGTGATGCATGTGGCAAGGTAGACCACCTTGAGAAGAATTGCTGGTCAACAGAGAAGCAACAAAGCAACTTGATGGTGGAGGCAACTTCCACAATAACATCTTTTCAAGATCTATCTTTGAAGGAAGAGACACAAGGGCCACATCTTTGAAGGAAGAGACACTCAAGACACAGCCACCACTGTCTCAAGAACCTCTACTACAAGTAACACCAAGGAAGTAGCAAGATCTCAACCACAAAACCTTATCTAAAATAGCCACTCCTAGAAACGATTCCCTGTAAGATTCCTCCCCCAGCCCCTCATGATGTCCAGTATCTTCCCCTGTAATCAATTTCCTCTTCAGAAATATAAAAGATCTTGTTTCTATCCTAGAGAGAGAAAATCTTCTAGAGAGTGGTTATTCAGATTTTAAATATTTTTGGATAGAAAAATACCTCATCTTATTAAAATAAGTTCCCCTGAAACAGAAGTTCAAAAAGATTTTCAGAAGGTGCATTAGAAATTAAGTATAATCTGTTCAAGAGGCATTATCCTGGGGGTGAAGATTTTTTCGAAATTTTAAATTAAGGTTCCTATGGACCAATAAGATTCATCCAAATGTAGGGAGGAGATAAATAGAAGAATAAAAGAAAAATCCACCAAAAATGAGTAAATACTCACATAAGATGAAGAGTTGACTAAGGACAAGGTTAATAGTTAAAAAAGAGAGATATTTAGGTGAAATGATGCATTTTTGACACCTCTGTATGGGGGAATTCCCCTCATGAAGAGGGCGCCGATTTCACATGCTTGAATGAGTTTTAAACTCCCAAATAATGAGATATTTTCATCTCTCCTCTCTCCTGTTTCAACTAGATCCAAAAAGTGAGCAAAACTGACCTAAAAATGGTCAAAAATTGACCAAACTGATATGGAAAATTCTAGAATCAGTTGGCTTGGTTAGAGGCTCACTTTTTCCTATAAATAGAAGCCCTCCCCTTTGTTGAAACTCAATAGTGTTTTATGCACTGTTACTCTGCTCCTCCCAAGCCAAGAACTGTGAATTTATTAATAATTCACTAGTTTTTGGCATTTTCCCTCTTCCAAAGATTGGTGGCCACTCTTGTTACAAACAAGAGTTGAACCCTCAAACCATCAAGCCAAAGGAAAGCTCCCAAAGTCATTAGTAAGTTGGTGATTCTTCTCTTTCCACTTATTTTATGGTTTTTTTTGGTTTTTATGCTTTATGTCTTCTCAAAATCTGCAAATGATGTTATGCCTCATTGCAAAAGGCATTCCCCTCTCTTCTCTAGTAAATCCAACCATTTTCTATCCTAGGTAAATGATTAATGATTAAAGTCAAGTTTTTATAATGTTTGTCTTAAATAAGTAGAAAAATGTTTACTTTAGAATAAATTCAATACTCTTGGTGCATTTTAATTAAGTTTAGAGACTTAAAAAATTGAAAAATGGTTAGCCATACAAAGGAGGTTATGGTAAAATTTTTAGAAATTAGTGAAATAAATTTCATCTTTTATTATTCTAAAAGAGTAATCCTTATGGTTTCTATATTCTAAAGTATCATTTTCATGCATAGAAGTATGCATAAAAGATTTTTTTTTAGTTATAAAAGTGTTACTTTTATCATATTTGATTTTCATGCATAGAGGTATGCATAAAAGATTATTATTTTATTATAAAAGTGTTACTTTTATCATATTTGATTTTCATGCATAGAGGTATGCATAAAAGATTATTATTTTATTGTAAAAGTGTTACTTTTATCATATTTTATTTTCATGCATAGAGGTATGCATAAAAGATTATTATTTTATTGTAAAAGTGTTATTTTTATCATATTTTATTTTCATGCATAGAGGTATGCATAAAAGATTTTTTTTTATTATAAAAGTGTTACTTTTATCATATTTGATTTTCATGCATAAAAGATTTTTATTATTATAAAAGTGTTACTTTTATCATATTTGATTTTCATGCATAAACGTATGCACAAAAGATTATTATTGTTACTTTTATCATAGATGATTTTTATGCATAAATGGGTGCATAAAAGATATTTTTTTATATCAAAAGTGTGATTTTCATCATAAATGAATTGTATGCATAAAAGATATTTTTTTATATTAAAAGTGTGATTTCCATCATAAATGATTTTATGCTTAAATTAGATGCATAAAAGAAATTCTTTTATATTAAAAGAGTGATTTTCATCATAAAAGATTTTATGCATAAACATATGCATAAAAGATATTTTTTTATATTAAAAGTGTGATTTTCATCATAAATGATTTTATGCATAAATAGGATGCATAAGAAAAATTCTTTTATTCTAAAAGTGTAATTCCTACTAAATTAGATTTATGCATGGAAAGATGCATAAAGAATTTATTTTAATCCAAAAGTGTTATTCTCATCAATTTTAATTTTATGCATAGAAAGATGCATAAAGAAATCTATTTTTATTTCAAAAGAGTTATTTTCATCAATTTTGATTTTATGCATAAGAAGAAGCATAAAAGATTGAATTTTAATTCAAAAGTGTCATTTTCATTTAAAATGAATTTATGCATAGGAAAATGCATAAAAGATTGATTTTTATTTTGAAAGTGTTATTCTCCTTAAAATGGAATTTATGCATAAATAGATGCGTAAAGAAATCTTATACCAAAAATAGGAATTCTCTTGTATTCTATAAATAGATACGAGGATGTGAAACGAATCAGATAGATGAAAATGAACGAGGAATAGATGGAGATGTATGTATGTGAAAGAATGGACGTAGTTATATGTATGTGAAAGAAATGATGTAGATGTATGTATGTGAAGGATGTATGTGAAAAGAAAGATGTATGTGAAAATGGATGTATGGATATAGATATGGAATGTGGATGTGGATGTGGATGTATGTGAATGTGAATGTGGATATGGATGTGGATATGGATGTAAGAATGTGGATGTGGATGTATAAATGTGGAATGTGGATATGGATGTATGGATGTGAATGTGAATGTGGATGTATGAATGTAGATGTGGATGTGAAAATGGATGTATGGATGTAGACGTACGAATGTGGATGTGTATGTGGAATAATGAATGCAAATATGAATGTGAATGGATCGATATGAGCGAATGGATGAGATGAGATGTCATGTGAATCAGAATGTGAATGAATAATATAAGATCTGAACGAATGAGATGTAATGAGAAATGGAAGTGATGAGACGTAATGTAAATTAAGAAAGATAGGAATGGATGTTATGCAAAGTGAATGAATCTGATGTGATGGGATGGAAAATGATGTATCTGGTCAAGAATGGATACACATATGATTTGGATTTGGATTAAGTAATATGGATTGATGTGGAACAATCTGGAAAGATGTGAGTTCATTATTGAAACTGTATTTGCAAATGACTGTTTTATGTCAAAGATGCTGGGGAAGCATTTTGACTGTCTTAAGTATGTGGTCGTGGAGACCTACCTGATAAAGTTGCAACTGCCGAACGGAGAGTCAACAGAGGACGTCTCGCGTAGCAAGGTCGGCCGAGGTTTTGACCAGCCTCGGTTCGATTTAAATGGTGAGCTTCCGGTACGGTGGATGAGGGACCAAGAAAGCGGCCTATGAGTGAAGCGCTAGGTGACCTGCGACGACGAAGGATCCTAGAGGGTGCTGACCATACGGTGCTCGGGCTCTGGGTCGCCGAAGATACCCACACGTGCGTCAAGGAAGATATTAGAACAAGGAGTAAGAGTTGTTTTCTAAAACCGGGCATGGATCTGGTTGATTGGCCTTGCTGGTCCTCAACTGATGAGTCCATAGCTCTCTTATATGGATGTGTTGGTTGATCTTGCTGATCTTCAACTAGGATTCCATCTTGATCTTTATATGTGAATATATTACTGGTTACTATGAGCTAGGAACTATTGAAAAGGCCCCTGAGTGAACAGGTGGTGAGCGTTCTGGTTGCCAATGATGCCATAAGTACGTCGATGTGAAGGAATGATTGGAAATAAGGATTTAACCAGAGATTTTGAGGATTGTGATTAGTGACACAATAGTTTCATTAAAGGATTGTTTTAAAGATAGTTGATGCTGAGAAAAAGGCAATTTCATATTGGGCGTGTAAGTGGTGTGACTAGTTTATGTTTGCATGAACATCTGGCTAGGGGGCCTGGGAACTCTTTTCCCTGGTACCCGGGACAAAACCTAACCAAATTCCTAATTGGATCCCATCACTACAGTGGTTGGGTGGTTGGCTAACCCATGGGACTGGATGGGATTAGGCTGGACTGATGGATCCGTAAATCGAGACTCAATTTCTGTTTAGTTCGATAGATGAAGTAAATCCCGGACAAATTGTTCTATGGAAAAAGAATCAACAACGGCTGTGTCTCTCGATGAGGAAAAAAGCGTTGGTCTCTATGATCCAAGTGCAAATTGTCCCTTGATCTGACTATAGAACTTACGAGTTCGGTCAGATCAGTTCAGTTAGTTAAGGCTTTTGACTACGTTAGGGAAAAGTTATCCTGGTGGAATCACCCGTGCTTTCCGGGCAAAGAAAGTTTTTCCGGGTTCGGTTTTGGAAAAACCGACGGATTAGTCTCTTGTCCGGATATCCATGGGCGAGGCCCCGAGTGTGGGACCCTGCCCCGCGCAAGAAGTGCTACTTCCGCTGCTAGCACCCTGAATCCGTTGCGCGGTGGGGACAGGGATCTCACAGTTGGTATCAGAGCAATTTGGTTAATGAGGATCAACCGCCGAGAAGCCAAAAATGTCAAAATTTTATCAAGAAGCACTAAAAGGTTGTAATTGTGTGATAAAAATTCATACAATTTGATATTCAAACTGAAATTCGTAAATTGGTAATTGGGTCTTCAGATAGAAGTACCGCAATTATATGGAATCCCTGACTTGCTTGAGGCCTAGACATGATGGTATTTATCTTATAGTTCCAAGAACCATGACTACCCGTATATACCGAGGGTATAACTGCAGCTCTTTACTGGCAGTATATACGAGTAAATCTAAGACTTGAAATTATAAGCATTAATGCTATCCAGTTGATGAATTCGAATGTGATTGATTTGATTTTTAAATTCTGCTTGAGAACTGATGAGTTGATTTGGATTCTGATTGAAAAATGATGATCTCTGAAATTTGGTTGAAATATAATAAGCTGAGCAAAACTGTAATGAGGATGAATGGGACGAGTCCCTGTGATGATGTTCTTAACTAGAATGATGTTAATGACTTCAGCCAATCACTATGAGATTAGTGGATTGTGCTCGCAGATTACTATTGTTAACTTTTGTCCAATGGATCAAGTTAAGGGTTGATAAATTAAAAATAAAAAAAAATGAAACCCCCATGGAGGACTGTTCAGTTGGAAAAAAAAAAATTCAGTTCAATGGACCATTATTGTGTTAAAGATATTAATGAGATATTTGGAATGAATTGTTATTTGATAATGCATTCTATATGAGTATCTTTACCCCATGATTATGTGGGGAGCCGACCTATTCAAAGAACCCCAGAATCATTTAAATCAAAAATCGGATTGAATCATAAATAAAGAGACTTAACAAGAATTTTTCGTATCGATAGGAACATGGATCGAGGTCATCTCGTGGTAGAAATGTTAACCCCCAACTTGATGAAGAAGAGCTCGACCTGGATGTTCGTAAAACTCTTCATAGTTCACAGCCTGGTCCTTTCAAGGGTGAAGGGGAACAGTTAGGTGAAATTGTAGAAAAGTGGATTGAAGCCATGGAGGAATATTTTGATGTAACTGGCTACAATGAGAGAAGCAAGATGGCTCGCACCAGGTTAAAGATTGTGGAAACGGCCAGGGTTGCGTGGAGGAATCACTGCAAGACAAACCGTCTCGACCGAAATACCCAAACCTGGACGGATCTCAAGACTTACCTCAGAAAGAGGTTTTGTCCCCCAGGCTTTCTTGAAACTAAGATGAATGAGTTCTTGGAACTAAAGGAGGAAAACCGGACAATTGAAGAGTACCATCAGGCTTTTACCCTTCTCCTTAAATATTCCCCTCAATTGGATGAAGGCCAGGTTCATTCGGGGAATGAACGAGCCATTAGATACTTTAGTCAAGAATGCCAAACCTATTTCAATGGCCGAAGCAGTAAGAATGGCAAAGGATTTCGCCAAAGCCTTTGATGTCAAAGTCCCGTCAAAGCCAGCACCATCACCTTTCAAAAGGTTTTTATTCTCACAAGGTGGTTCCAACCTTCCTCCATTTTTTAAGTGGGGTAGAATGTAAGATTCCTCCCCCAGCCCCTCATGATGTCCAGTATCTTCCCCTGTAAAATCAATTTCCTCTTCAGAAATATAAAAGATCTTGTTTCTATCCGCCGTTTTGACCTAGAGAGAGAAAATCTTCTAGAGAGTGGTAATTCAGATTTTAAATATTTTTGGATAGAAAAATACCTCATCTTATTAAAATAAATTCCCCTGAAACAGAAGTTCAAAAAGATTTTCAGAAGGTGCATTAGAAATTAAGTATAATCTGTTCAAGAGGCATTATCCTGGGGATGAAGATTTTTTCGAAATTTTAAATTAAGGTTCCTATGGACCAATAAGATTCATCCAAATGTAGGGACGAGATAAATAGAAGAATAAAAGAAAAATCCACCAAAAATGAGTAAATACTCACATAAGATGAAGAGTTGACTAAGGACAAGGTTAATAGTTAAAAAAGAGAGATATTTAGGTGAAATGATGCATTTTTGACACCTCTGCATGGGGAAATTCCCCTCATGAAGAGGGCACCTATTTCACATGCTTGAATGAGTTTTAAACTCCTAAATAATGAGATATTTTCATCTCTCCTCTCTCCTGTTTCAACTAGATCCAAAAAGTGAGCAAAACTGACCTAAAAATGGTCAAAAATTGACCAAACTGATATGGAAAATTCTAGAATCAGTTTGCTTGGTTAGAGGCTATCTTTTTCCTATAAATAGAAGCCCTCTCCTTTTTTGAAACTCAATAGTGTTTTATGCACTGTTACTCTGCTCCTCCCAAGCTAAGAACTGTGAATTTATTAATAATTCACTAGTTTTTGGCATTTTTCCTCTTCCAAAGATTGGTGGCCACTCTTGTTACAAACAAGAGTGGTGGCCACTCTTGCTAAGAACTGTGAATTTATTAATAATTCACTAGTTTTTGGCATTTTTCCTCTTCCAAAGATTGGTGGCCACTCTTGTTACAAACAAGAGTTGAACCCTCAAACCATCAAGCCAAAGGAAAGCTCCCAAAGTCATTAGTAAGTTGGTGATTCTTCTCTTTCCAGTTATTTTATGGTTTTTTTTTGGTTTTTATGCTTTATGTCTTCTCAGAATCTGCAAATGATGTTATGCCTCATTGCAAAAGGCATTCCCCTCTCTTCTCTAGTAAATCCAACCATTCTCTATCCTAGGTAAATGATTAATGATTAAGTTAAGTATTTATAATGTTTGTCTTAAATAAGTAGAAAAATGTTTACTTTAGAATAAATTCAATACTCTTGGTGCATTTTAGTTAAGTTTAGAGACTTAAAAATTTTAAAAATGGTTAGCCATACAAAGGAGGTTATGGCAAAATTTTTGGAAATTAGTGAAATAAATTTCATCTTTTATTATTCTAAAAGAGTAATCCTTATGGTTTCTATATTCTAAAGTATCATTTTCATGCATAGAAGTATGCATAAAAGATATTTTTTTAATTATAAAAGTGTTACTTTTATCATATTTGATTTTCATGCATAGAGGTATGCATAAAAGGTTATTATTTTATTGTAAAAGTGTTACTTTTATCATATTTGATTTTCATGCATAGAGGTATGCATAAAAGATTATTATTTTATTGTAAAAGTGTTACTTTTAGCATATTTGATTTTCATGCATAGAGGTATGCATAAAAGATTATTATTTTATTGTAAAAGTGTTACTTTTATCATATTTGATTTTCATGCATAGAAGTATGCATAAAAGATTATTTTTTTATTATGAAAGTGTTACTTTTATCATATTTGATTTTCATGCATAAACGTATGCACAAAAGATTATTATTGTTACTTTTATCATAGATGATTTTTATGCATAAATGGGTGCATAAAAGATATTTTTTTATATTAAAAGTGTGATTTTCATCATAAATGAATTGTATGCATAAAAGATATTTTTTATATTAAAAGTGTGATTTTCATCATAAATGATTTTATGCTTAAATTAGATGCATAAAAGAAATTCTTTTATATGAAAAGAGTGATTTTCATCATAAAAGATTTTATGCATAAACATATGCATAAAATATATTTTTTTATATTAAAAGTGTGATTTTCATCATAAATGATTTTATGCATAAATAGGATGCATAAGAAAAATTCTTTTATTCTAAAAGTGTAATTCCTACTAAATTAGATTTATGCATGGAAAGATGCATAAAGAATTTATTTTAATCCAAAAGTGTTATTCTCATCAATTTTGATTTTATGCATAGAAAGATGCATAAAGAAATCTATTTTTATTTCAAAAGAGTTATTTTCATCAATTTTGATTTTATGCATAAGAAGAAGCACAAAAGATTGAATTTTAATTCAAAAGTGTCATTTTCATTTAAAATGAATTTATGCATAAGAAGATGCATAAAAGATTGATTTTTATTTCGAAAGTGTTATTCTCCTTAAAATGGAATTTATGCATAAATAGATGCGTAAAGAAATCTTATACCAAAAATAAGAATTCTCTTGTAATCTATAAATAGATACGAGGATGTGAAACGAATCAGATAGATGAAAATGAACGAGGAATAGATGGAGATGTATGTATGTGAAAGAATGGACGTAGTTATATGTGAAAGAAATGATGTAGATGTATGTATGTGAAAGGAAAGATGTATGTGGAAATGGATGTATGGATAAAGATATAGAATGTGGATGTGGATGTATGTGAATGTGAATGTGGATATGGATGTGGATATGGATGTAAGAATGTGGATGTATGTGAATGTGGATGTGGATGTATAAATGTGGAATGTGGATATGGACCCGATGGAATCACCCGTGCTTTCCGGGCAAAGGAAGTTTTTTCGGGTTCGGTTTTGGAAAAATCGACGGATTAGTCTCTTGTCCGGATATCCGTGGGCGAGGCCCCGAGTGTGGGACCCTGCCCCGCACAAGAAGTGCTACTTCCGCTACTAGCACCCCAAATCCGTTGCGCGGTGGGGACAGGGATCTCACATTCCCAATCACCAATGGTGGCACCAATGGTCAAACCAATTTCTAACAATGAGCACAAGGATGAAAATTACACTACAAGGAAAAATCCTCGTTTGACATCACTGACAAAAGAAAACACTCACACCAAGGGATCCTCATCATCATCAATAGTCCCTCTATTGTCAATTCCACAACCCTTGACGATAAGAACCAAGGTTATCACTATAGCCGACAAAGAAAAAGCTATCATTGCTTGTGACCTTGTCAACAATAACTCCTCGTCCTAAAGTCCCCAAGTCTACAATAACAAAAGAGATCAAATCCACAATTGGATCTGGGAAAATTCAAGACATAGCCTTGAAACTGGTAGCCCCTCCTTTATTGAAGACCCCAGTCTTGTCTCATTAATGCTACCACAACCAAACAGAATCCTTGCCCACTAATGTGAAAATAAATATGCAAGATTTAGCTCCAACAATGAGATTTCAGAAGCTTAGTAGTAGACACAAGAACCTACTCTCCTAAAAATCAAGGTAATCACAAGGACGTATTGCTCACATGACATGAAACAAATGCTAGGGGGCCACAAGAACCATTTCCTAGAAGGCAAAATGCCACAAGAACCTCCCACAAACAAGAGTAATTAGGGTTCTCAATAGCCTACAAAGGTTTTGGGATGCCTATAATGATTGAGATCAACATAAGGATGCTACCAAGAAGTAGTCAGCTTCAAGAGATACAATTTTACTCTCAAGTGCAAGCAAGTGCATTTCTAAAGGTTAAAAGTGCAACAATCAAGCAGTTTTCATGCCGTCATGGTCGTGATTCTTCAACTTGAAAAATCACGTCGCTAGAATGCATAGAAAATGGACATTTAATGTGCATTCATGCTCTACATTATTAGTAAAGTCTTAAAACATGGTAAAACCAAGAAATCAACTACAATGATTTTAAAATCATTATTATTGTGATTCCAAAGTCATGATCGTGAATACTCAATCATTATTATTGTGATTCCTTAGTTATGATCGTGAATACTCAATCATTATTATTGTGATTCCAAAGTCATGATCATGAATACTCAATCAAAGGACAATGGTTAGCATTGACAAGTAAGCAACAAGGAATGCATATGATCCTCTACAGCATCATTTCCATAAGATCCCTCTTACCCTTTTTATAAAAAGAAATCATCAAATAAAAATTTATTACTTTATGAGTACATATATAGGAAAGAGAAGATGTGTAAATTGGGTTTGATTATGTGTAAACCTTGTTAAAACCTTAGAGATCATTTTACTAAGGTAGGAGCATTAAATTTGACCATAATTATCAAGGGTCATATTATTAGAAAATCAAATAGAGACCTAGGAGTGACTATGTACACATATGCACATGTGCATGTAATAGCCTTTGAAGAAATATGTAGAGTAGAGTTGAGATGTGTAGAGTAGGATTAATTAAGTTCCATTTCCCTATTAAAATTATTTGGGATAATTTTCCTAAGGTTCACATGGCATAAAAATAATTAAGTAAAGGATAAAAATAATTAAATTAAGTTCCATTTTCCTATTAAAACTATTTGGGATAATTTTCCTAAGGTTCACATGGCATGAAAATTAAATAAGTCTATGTGTGTGTAAGAGCACATTGCATTAAATTAATTAATGCAAAAAAGGGTTATTGTTTCTAAGGTTGAGAAAAACCATGGTTTAATGGAAAAAAGTGGATTTTGGGGTAGGTAGGTTGTTAGAAACCAATCCATGGTTTCCATGGTGATATGTGGTTTGTATGAATGCATGAAATTGGTGGTGTCATGCATACCTCTATTAGTGAACTTGGATTGAGTGGGAATTCACTTAAGTGTAGCCCACAAAATCAAAGGCTAGCATATACGCATGGTGTATGAGATCTCCTAGCCACCAATTAACTCAAGTGCGCTAGTACATGCATGTGTGGGCTAGAAAAGCTATAAAAACTTTTATGAAATTGCAGAAGAATGGTTTATAGGAGTGGAAACATGATGAGAAAACACTGGTGATGTGGTTGCATAGTTGAGTGAGTTTTAGCTTTCGTGATTTTACTGGTGTTGAAAACCACGACTATTATTGTTGAAGAACTGTGGTGATAAAAATCACGACTCTGATTGTTGAAGAACCACGGTGATAAAAATCCTTATTTACACTAGATAATGATATGCATTTAGAATGAGGGAAAATACATATTTGAGATAGTTCTAATGGAATTTGAGATAGCCAAGTTAGCATGATGTTGTTTTTTATATTTCTTTGTGACATGTGAAGGGGTGAAGAAAACCAAATTCACCTATGCTAGCAAAAGTCTAAATGAGAATTGGCCCATTTGGGTGAACAATGGGATATAAAGAGAATCAATCATGATGATATAATGGAGTGCCAAGTTATAAAGTCAGATATTAACTTTAGGTGACAAATAAACATGACTAAAAATATTATGATTGCAAATAATGTGATTGTAAAAAACATGGTTGGGATAATGCTATTTGTTTTAATGAGCATGTACTTCATTTCTCGGTAAATGTTATGTATATGTTTCAAGTATAGAAGATGGAGGCTCTTATAAGGAGATTGGCTTAACTTGGATCAAGATATGTGTTATCCCACACATTCTACTATGATGGATGTGGTTATTCTTTGGGAACCTCACAATATAATGGCACCTAATGTAGAGAGTGATTGGTCTTTTACCTTTCTTAAGTAAGAGATTTCTTAGGCCACGACATAATTACACCTAACGCAGAGAGTGATTGGTCTCTTGCCTTTCTTAGGTAAGAGAGTGATTGGTCCCTTTCCTTTAAGA
This sequence comes from Cibotium barometz, assembly GCF_041138505.1. Classification (NCBI taxonomy): domain Eukaryota; kingdom Viridiplantae; phylum Streptophyta; class Polypodiopsida; order Cyatheales; family Cibotiaceae; genus Cibotium; species Cibotium barometz. The sequence goes on along the minus strand of NW_028229450.1, from coordinate 128,565 downwards.
GATTTCTTAGGTAAGTGATTGGTCTCTAGAACATGTCTTCCTAAACCTCCTCTAACCTCCGTCCCTACCCCCTACGAAGAGTATATTCCAATTGATTTGATTGAACGGGATATTGATTTTGCAATTTACATTTCATCATAGAGATTTACTAGAGCCTATTAATGATAATCCTATCACTAATATCATGTGCTTGACATACCAAAATTAAGAGCCAATAGAGACAACTCTAGACCTTTAGTAGGTGGAGGGTAAGCAAAGTATTCATTTAACACTTACAAGAATTCAATAGCCCTTAGAGACTAAACCCCCTTGGGATGCCACTTAATCCTTGACTCCTATCATCATAGAGGGTGAGGAATGCTTGATATTTTAAGACATCTTGGAGATTTTCAACATGAGGGAGGATGAACTATATTGTTTTCTTGTAAAAGATGCAAGCGATGATTTCATTAACTTTGACATAAAGGATGCTACACCTACTATCAATGAAATTGATCGTTATGATGGCACCAGCTTGGACAATGTAGTAGTGCGATTCGCCAAGTCTAGGCATCCATTACGAATGCTGATCTTGAGTAGGAGATTTCAAATGTACAGTTTGAGAGGCTGTAAGAGAAGTTATTTGGACCTCGATCACGCAGCACCAGATACCAAAGGAGAGGAAGATAATGGCACCACTCTTTTGGGCAGCATGAGAAATCATTGGAGAAGGAATGGGATGAGGCCGAGCTCATAAATTTATAGTATTTTTTAATAAAATTTATATTTTTTAGAATTGAACGATGTGTAAACCTTATTGCTTTCTTTATCCTCAACATCATGTACTCTCTTAGACTTAGCCTGTGCTTGAGTGAGAACCATTGTATCGATCACCAAATATATTTTTTCTCTCAAGGTATTTAGCATGTCAATTGAGAAAACTCCCTAGGACCTATAAAGGTCCCAGAGACAGATTCAAGGCCCCACATGCAAGCCTTCACTTGCGGGCCCTACATGGCTTTGAATATCCCTAAAATTTATCCAGGATGTAGATAAATTTTGGGGGCGCTTGTAGGTCTTTGATTGGCCCCAAAATTTATCTAGAATGTAGATTTAGGGTCCCACGTGACGTGAGCCTTTGGCTAGGGGGGCCTCACAAGGCTTTGATTAGCCCCAAATTTTATCTAGGACTCTACAGGCTCTAGGGAGCCCACATGTGAGGTTTGGTTGCATTCTGATAGGAAAAAACGCCTGCTTACCTTTTTTTGCATGCAAATATCATTTTTGCATGTGTATGCATTTGTACTTCACATATTTTTTCATATTTGGTTTGTAACATGTTATGTACGTTGATGAGTTCTTATCTAGAAAAGCCGATAGTTAGACTTGGCCCAGAAAGACTACATTAGCTATGTGAGATCCCTCTGCCCCCTCCGCGCACTGAATTCCCGGTTGCTAGCAGTGGAAGTAGCTTCCTCTTGCGCGGGGCAGGGTTTCTCACTTAGGGCCTCGCCCTTGAATGTCCGGACACGAGACTAATCTAGTGGTCATTCCAAAACCGAAAGCGGGAAAATTTCCCTTGCCCAAAAAACGGGGACGATTCCACCTTTTTGATTTTCTTAACGAATTTTCTAATGGGTTTAAGAGATTAAACTATCCTTCATAGAAGGAAAACTATCACTAACTTAATTTGAAGAAATCAATGCTTTTTTCCTAACCGAAATCAAGCACAGCCGTTGATCTAATCATTTGAGGAAATCAACGCTTTTTTCCTAACTGAAGTCAGACACAACCATTGATCTACTCATTTGAGAAATTCTTCAGGTTTTTATTTAACTACTCAAATTCTAAGCGTATTCCTATTATTTCAATTTAATTTTATTAAAACTCCACTGACTCCAGCCTAACCCATCTGGCCCATGGGTTAGCCACCACCCAACCGCCACTGGAATCGGTAGAACCAGACAATTACTCACCCACCCATAATTGAATGCCTTTCTTAACTTTTTCTTTCGAATACAGATACGCACACACTCCTCTTTAAAACTTTAACATTTAAAATAATCCATTGACAAATAGTTATTGGTTACAGATGTCATAACTCAAAAATTCCATCCAGTCCCTTATTTCTCCAAAAAATAGTATCACTCTGGACTCTCCATTGAGACCAACTAGTCAGCAACAATGAGATCCTGTAATAGATTATAATAATCATTTCGTCCATCATACATATCTTCCATGACATACGCATGGGTGTCCTACGCACCACGAGCCCATGCATCGCTTGGTCAAAACCCTCCAGGATCCTCCTTAGGTGTCCTAGCACTTCACTCAGGGACCGCTTTGTCGTCCCCTCGCCCATCGTATCGGAAGCGCACAATTTTCAACCATACCGAGGAGGCTGGTCAAGACCTGGGCAGGCTTTTGCCGCGTGAGCCGTCCTTTGAACACTCCCACCAGCTGTTTTTGCAACCGAACTTCCCTTAGAAAAACATATACCAAATGCTCCCTCCAGCATTCTAGCGTAAGATAGTCCTTTAAGAAAACAGGGTTTCTATGCAAGTTTTGAGTTTGATTTTCTTTTGAATACAAGGAGTATTTCTTAAATCAGTAAACCCAAAACTTCTTGATTGGAATTCTGAATTTCATACCAGAATTCCTCGAATTCTATAACCTTGATCCACAGATTAATTCGAAGGGGAGTTTTGAGTGTATTTTTCTAAATTGGTCACATCTTCTTTCCTCGAAATTGATGAAAGAGTTTGGTCTTGGTCATAGTCTGATTCAAGGTTTGAGTCGGATAAGATTTTTCTTGAACTATCTTTCTCGAAAAGGTTTATTCAGTTACTATTATACTAAATTTCTTTCTTTGAATGTTCACTTAACTGATTTCTAAATTAGTTACGAATTCCAATGAGGAATAAATTAATCATTTATTTAAATATTTCGATCTCGATAGATTTCCTGAATTTCCTTTTTATAATCCGTGTGAATATAAAATGATAGAAATTTCTCTCTTAGAGTATTTAATTATTCATTTATCAAATACTCATAGAATTTAAACATAGAATTTAAGAGAATTCTAATTTTGATATAAAAATTCTTTATGCATCTATATGCATAAAAATCAACTTCAATGGGAATAACACTTTTATATAAAAAAATCCTTTTATGCATCTATTTATGCATAAAAATCAATTTTAATAGGAATAACACTTTTAAAATAAAAAGAATTTCTTTATGCATCTATTTATGCATAAAAATCAATTTTTATAAGAATAACACTTTTATAATTAAAAAATTTCTTTATGCATCTTTCTATGCATAAAAATCAAATTTAATAAGAATAACACTTTTGTAATAAAAAAAATTCCTTTATGCCTCTTTCTATGCATAAAAATCAAATTTAATAAGAATAACACTTTTATAATTAAAAACATTTTCCTTTATGCATCTTTCTATGCATAGAAATTGAATTTAATAAGAATAACACTTTTATAATAAAAAATTTCCTTTATGCATCTTTATATGCATAGAAATCAATTTTAATAAGAATAACTTTATGCATAGAAATAAAATTTAATAAGAATAACACTTTTATAATAAAAAAAAATTCTTTATGCATCTTTTTATGCATAGAAATCAAATTTAATAAGAATAACACTTTTATAATAAAAAAATCCTTTATGCATCTTTCTATGCATAAAAATCAAATTTAATAATTAATATCAGTGATATCCATGCATATTCATAGGTGAATATGTACATGGAGTAATTAGAATATTTCTTTTAGATGCAAAAATGGTGAGAATTACTCTTTTGGAATAACATAAAAACAAACTTTCTTTTTCACAAAATTCTGGAAAATTTTACCATAACCTACTTTGTATGGCTGACCATTTTCAAGAGAGTAAATAAGAAGAAGAGTTGAATTAGTCACTTAGTTAATCTTTCTAGGATTAAGAAAGGTTGGAATGTAAAGAAGAGAAGGGGTGGCCTTTTCATCAAAGGCATAGCATTTGAATTTAATTCAATCACTTGTAAAACATAAAAAATCAAGAAAACCATAGATTTTTCATTAAAATTCGTAAACAAAGTAAGAAAATTAGGTTACATGGAGCTTGTAAGCTCTCCTTTGGCTTGAGGGATTGAGGGTTCTACTATTGTTTGAAGCAATAGTGGCCACCAATTCACTTTGGAGAGGATTAGGCCAAAAACACTTGAATTATTAAAAAATTCAATGTAGATGGCTCAGGACAAGAGTAGAGTAATAGTGTATAAACACCATTAAGCTTTTACAAAGGAGGAGGCTTCTATTTATAGGAAAAAGTGAGCCTCTAAAAGAGCAAACTGATTCTAGAATTTTTCAGATCAGTTTGGTCAATTTTTGACCATTTTTGGGTCAATTCAGCTTACTTTTTGGATCTAGTTTTGAAACAGGAGAGAGGATAGATGAAAATATCTCATTTTATTAATTAAAAATTGAGGATAATGATGAGAAAAAGGTGCTTACTTCATGAGGGGAGATCCCTACTCTGAGGTGTCAAAATTTAGTTTTTTAATTCTTTTCTTTGGTCCTTAGTCCACTCTTCATCATCTTATGTAAGCATTTACTCATTTTTTTGGGGGGGGGGGTTCTTTTATTCTTCAATTTATCTCTACCCTACATTTGGATTAATCTTATTGGTCCATAGGAACCTTAATTGGACCATAATCTAAAATTTTCAAAAAATCTTGACCCTTAGGCTAAGGTCTTTTGTGCACATTATAATTTATTTCTAATGCACCTTAGGAATTTCTTTTTAAACTTCTGTTTCGGGAGAATTTATTTTAATAAGAAGGGATATTTTTCCATCCAAAGATATCTAAAAACTAAATTACCTCTCTCTAGGCCAAAATAGGTAGAAACAAGATCTTTTATTATTCTGAAAAGGGGATTGACCGAAGTATATCTTCGATTACTTGGTTCACCCTTTCTATTTGACCATTGGTGTCGGGGTGGTAAGCTGTGCTGAGATCCAAGAAAGTTCCTACTACTTTGAAGAATGCAGTCCAGAATCTTGACGTGAATTTGGGATCTTGATCACTTACTATTCTCCTGGGTAGGCCATGTTGCCATATATATAGGCAGTGATGTGTGTGAACACACTTAGGACTGCCGGGGCACTTTTTCCCTCTTTAGGAGGTTTTTTCCCCCGGCTTGTATATACGCCCATTATTCTAGGGCTAACTTATCTTTGTACATTGACACAATCTAATACACTGTGTGTTGTGTGCATTCTTGCTTCTTCTTCTCCAAGCTTTGTGTGCTTTTCTGCAACCCTAATTTCAACAATTGGTATCAGAGCAGGCATCGGCTCGCAGGGCTACGCCGCTAGCACCCTCCGACTCACGTTCTCCGATTGAGGTGAGCTTTCATGAGCGCAGGTCCCTATACTCTACAAGTTCGTTTCGGGCTTTGTTTTCGCATTACAAGTTTTGTATAGGTGTTTTCGTCATTTTGTGCATAGAAATTTTGACAGTGCAATTTTTTACAAAATAGGCATACGTATTCTATTGTGGACCATGCTACATAGCACGAGTTGTTTTCTGTTCAGTCTTTGCTTCATTACAAGTAGCTTTTGTATCAGTTTCAGTCAGCGGCCATGGCTGATAACAGTAATGATGTATTTTGCATGTTGTCTGATCTGATGACAAATTGGATGGAGATAGCAACTATCCACTTTGGGCATACATGATGCAGCCAAAAGGAGTGTGGAACATTGTGTAGGGTATGGATGTAAGTCCAGGTTCTGTGGATGTAGGATCTATTGAGGATGTTGCAGGTTCTAGCAGCTCTACTATTGCTGCTGTTTTACCCACTACTGAACAAGCTCGTTGGGATGGTAAAGATGCGCAGGCTCATGCCTTGATTGCACTTTCTATCAAACGTAACATGACTCCACATATTCGTTCAGCTAAAACAAAAACAGGCTTGGGATATTCTAGCTGGTTTGTATGCAGGTCGTAACGAGGCAAGAATCTCTTACCTGCGTAAAGAGCTAGAATCGAAGATTATGCAGGAAGATGATGACATGAATGTTTTTCTTGCTGAGATTAAAGATCTCAAGGAACAGTTGATTTCTGCAGGTGAGATTATTCCTGATCATTCTCTTGTGCAGACTATTCTTGATGCTTTACCTGAGTCATATTAGACTTTTGCTTCCACGTGGAGACTTGTTAGACCTGATGTTGTCAAGTATGATACTTTAGTCAACAAGCTCTTGCAACAAGAAGCGCAGTCTAGGCAAAATAGGGCTAGGCAGCGTGCAGTTGATCAGGCATTTGTTGTTGCCCAGTAGAGAAGAAGTGGTAAGACAGTCCCTTCCATTGTTTCTTCTCCTATTAGTAGGTCTGCAACAACAAGCTCTTGCAAAATAAGCTCTTGCAAGAAGCACAGTCCAGGTAAAATAGGGCTAGGCAGCATGCAATTGATCAGGCATTTGTTGCTGCCTAGTAGTAGAGAAGAAGTGGTAAGGCAGCCCCTTCCACTGTTTCTTCTCCTATTAGTAGGTCTGCAACTTCTTCTCCTTCCATAGGTAGCAACAATAGGTCTGAGAAGGCTCTTGATAAAGGCAAGAAAAAGATCAGGTGCAACTATTGTAAGGCAACTGATCATGTCATTAAGAATTGCCCTAAGCTAAAGGCTAAAGTGGCAAAGAAGAAAGAGTCAAATGTAGCCACAATAGCAGATGCTTCTACAAATGCAGATTCTATAAATGTGTTGTGTAGGATACAGAATGGGCATTTAGCGTGTATTGCCAGTATGACGCATCTGTACATGATGCATGTTTGGTAGTTTCTGTTGACTCTGATGTATAGTATTTTGACAGTGGTGCTACAAAGCACATTACCTCGCATCGTGATATGTTCACTTGTCTTGAGGCTGTCTCTAATGGAATACTATCACATGTGCCAATAATGCTTCTTACCCAGTCAAGGGTGTTGGTAAAATTATGCTTACTACTGCAAATGGCAGTGCTTTCACACTTTCAGTTTGTATGTGACAGGGATAAAGAAAAATCTATTGTCTGTCTCTGCGCTTGCTAGACTTGGACTTGTAGTCAAATTTGTGGATGACAGATGTACTGTTCATGATTTGACTTCTGGTGATACGATTATTGCATCTGGCACCTTGTTTCATGGGCTTTATAGGCTCAATTCTTATGAAAAGTGTGTGGAAGATTCAGCAAATGCAGTTTTTGATGAAAAGGCAGTTTCAGATGCAAAACTATGGCATGCTCGTTTTGGTCATCTAAATTGCTAGTTTGCTGTGTTTGCAGAAATTTGATATGGTTGCTTCATTGCCCCCTCTTGAGGCACCATTGAAACATGTTTGTGAAGGCTATATTTTGGGCAAAATGCAACATTCTGCGTTTCCAAAGGATGGTTCTGTGCGGGCCACTCGCAAATTGTAACTTGTACATAGTGATGTATGTGGGCCTATGCAAACTCCGTCATTTGGTAAACACTTGTACTTCGTGACTTTCATTGATGATTACTCAAGGCATGCATGGGTATATCCACTGAAGGCAAAGTCTGAAGTGTTTTTGTGCTTCAAACAATTTTTGCTTATGGCTGAAAATGTATCCAATTGTACTGTGGGCACCCTCCGTTGTTCTGATCGAGGGGGGGAGTACATGTCTAAAGAGTTTGATGCATTTCTGGCTAGTCGTGGGATAAAACACCAATGTACAACGCCGTATACCCCTCAGCAAAATGGTGTTGCTGAGAGGAAAAATAGGTCACTTATGGAGATGGCACGATGCATGGTCAACAGCCAAGCTTTGCCACATGCGTTTTGGCTTGAGGCTGTTATTGTGCTGCATATGTACTCAACAGGTGTCCCACTAAGGCCTTGTAGTTTGTTACTCCATACGAAGCTTGGCATGGCAGGAAGCCTTCTATTGGTCACTTGCGTGTCTTTGGTTGCTTGGCCTATGCTTTAGTGCCTGTGCAACAACGTAAAAAATTGGATGATAAGGCTGTCAAATGCATTTTTGTTGGTTACAGTGCTGAGAGCAAGGGTTATAGATTGTATCATCCACAGTCAAAGCGTATCTTGATTAGTCGAGATGTTGTTTTTGTGAAAGATGCAGTGCAGCCTTTGTTATCATGTACCAAAGAGACAGGTGTGAGCTCACGGGATGTATTTGATACGTTGTTGCCTCTGTTTACAGGTGGGAATTCAAATGTAAGTCCTAATGAGGCAAATATTCAGCCTATGCAGATTTCAAACGACATCATAGATCAGCCTATTTCTGATGCAGGATGTAATTTATGAGGATAGGGCTGAAAATGAGCAGGCTAGAGGTATGCCTAAATGGCTGGTGCAAACCTTACGTGATAGTAAAATTGATGCACCTATGTCTAGTCGTACTCGTTCACGTTTTCAGCATGCCTCTTATGCATCCGATTGTTATGCTTTGGCTGTGTCTAGTATGTGTGAAGAGGAAGAACCTCTTTCATTTGATGAGGCACAAAAATCAGAAAATTGGTTGGCTGCAATGCAAAGTGAATATGATGCTATAATGAAGAATGGTACATGGTCTTTGTGTGATTTGCATATTGGTAAAAAGGTCATTGGATGTAAGTGGGTTTTTAAGTTGAAACGAAAGCCAGATGGCAGTGTTGATCGCTATAAGGCTAGACTTTGTTGCAAAGGGTTATGCTCAAGAAAAGGGCATTGATTTTGATGAGACCTTTGCTCCCACTTGTCGTATGACTACCATTCGTAGCATTTGTGCATTGGTAGCTCATAATGGTTGGAATGTACATCAGTTGGACATAAAGAATACGTTCTTGAATGGAGATTTGCATGAGGAGGTGTATGTATCGCATCCTCGTGGTTTTCTTCAAAGAGGATAGGAAAACAAAGTGTGCAGGTTGAAAAAGGCTTTATATGGCTTAAAGCAAGCTCCACGAGCTTGGTATGAAAAGATACATGCATATTTGACTGCACATGGTTTTCAGAATAGTCCAACAGAAAGCACTTTGTATATTAAACATGTGGATGATGTACATCTAATCAGTGCTCTCTATGTCGATGACATGCTGCTCACAGGACCAAATGAGAGTCATATTGCTGATTTTAAGACTGGTTTGAATGCCTCTTTTGAGATATCAGATTTGGGGCCAATGTAAGCAGTGTGATGGAGGTATTGCTTTGTGTCAGACAAAGTATATTGAGACATTGTTGCAGAGATTTGGCCTTGAAGACTGCAAGCCTATTGCTACTCCAATGGAGACAGGTTTGAAGTTGAGTCTTCATGATGCTGGAGATCACTTTAATGTAACACTCTATCAGCTATTGGTTGCCTCATTTATGTATGCATTACGAGGCCAGACATTCAATTTGCAGTCTCATAGGTAGGTGAGCAGGTTTATGCATAGCCCAGGGTCTCAGCACGCATCTTTTGCTACTTGAGTGGCACCATACATCTTGGGCAGTTTTATCCCAAGGGGGGATCATTGCTGCCAGATTTACATGCTTGTTCGGGGGCTGGTTGCTATGACACAAGAGTAGTGTCCACAAGTGGTTTTTGTTTCATGCTCGGTAGCTCATGCATATCCTGGTTGAGCAAGAAGCAACCTACTGTGGCCACTTCTAGTTGTGAAGCTGAGTACAGGGCAGCTTTCACAACTACGGTTGAGTGTGTATGGCTCAGACGGCTGACTTGGGTATTGGACAGGAGTCTGCCACCTCTATCTACACTGACAGTCAGAGTGCATTGGCAGTTGCGAGATACCCAATTTTTCATGCTCTCACAAAGCACACTGAGGTGCATTATCACTATGTCAGGGAGAGACTCTCAGTAGGAGAGATCAGCTTGGCATATGTGCCAACACAGGACAAGCTTTCCACAAAGCTTTGGGCTTGCTCCCCTTTGTGGACTGATCTACTTCAGGCATGGCACTTCCCTATACATGAGTGCCAACTCTCGTTCACACCATCACTCCTAGGGGGAATTTGTTGCCATATATATAGGTAGTGATTTGTGTGAACACACTTAGGACCGCCGGGGCACTTTTTCCCTCTTTAGGAGGTTTTTTTCCCCAGTTTGTATATACGCCCATTATTCTAGGGCTAACTTATCTTTGTACATTGACACAATCTAATACACTGTGTGTTGTGTGCATTCTTGCTTCTTCTTCTCCAAGCTTTGTGTGCTTTTCTGTAACCCTAATTCCAACAGGCCATGCAATCTGAAGATTTCCTTGAGGAACACTCTGGCCACATCCACTGCAGTGTAGGTTTCTTTTACTGGAATCAGATGGGCAGCTTTGGTTAGTCTGTTAACTACCGCGAAGATGGAGTTGTAACCTGATTGCACTGAAGGTAGTCCAGTAATAAAATCCATACTGATACATTCCCACTTCATCTACTAGGGGATGTCTAATGGATGTAACTTCCTAGGCATTTTTACTCTCTCGGCTTTGACTTTCTGACATATCAGGCATTGACGTACATGATTAAGTACATCCTTTTTTAGTCCAGGCTAAAAGAAGCTTTTCTTTACAGACATGTAGGTCTTGATGAAACCTGGATGTCCTGCTATAAGGCTATCATGGGCTTCATTCAGAATTTAACCCTTAGTTCCCTCATCATTGTGGGAATGCATAGCCTGCTATTATAATACATAATTCCTTCATCCAGGCTGTACCCTTGAACTCAGTTCAACTCTTGAGGTGTTTTGCTTTCTTGCAAAAGTAGGGTAGCAATAGGGTGCTTTTCTACTGAGGGCATCTACTACCACATTTTCTTTGCCTGGGCGGTACTTGATTTCAAAATCAAATTCCTGTAGGGTCTGCACACATCAACCTTCTTTGGCACATGTTGAGATCCTTCTGAGTGAAGACCCACTTTAAGCTTTGATGATCTATCATCAAATTGAATCTTTGACCTAGTAGGTAATGTCTCCACAACTTCAAGGCATAGACTACTGAAAGTAGCTCCAGGTCGTGGACAACATAATTTCTCTCATGCGTTCTGAGTTTTCGGGATTCATAGGCCACTGCATGACCTTCCTGTGCATGACCTTCCTGCATGAGCGCACCTCCCAGGGCAAAATCACTGACATCAGTTACTACCTCAAAGGGTAGAGAGAAATTTGGCAACTTCAAAATAGATTGGTTACCAAGGCGGTCTTCAACTTATCAAAAGCACTCTGACACCTGGTAGACCATTGAAACGGGGTATTCTTCTTGAGAAGATTAGTCAGGGGGAAGCTATGAGAGCATACTTAGGTATAAAAATTCTATACGAACAACCAGTTAATCCCAAGAATCCCCTGACTTCTTTCACTGTCTTTGGTTCAGGCCAATCTATGACTGCTTGGACTTTTGTGGAATCTAGAGAGATTCTGTCTTTGGATACCAGAAAGCCCAAGTATTCAACATGGTCGACAGAGAAAGAGTTGGTGCTTCCTTAGAATCTCAAGAACTTTACGGACGTGAGCTTCATGTGGTCAGCTATTCTTTGAGTAAATCAGAATATCATCAAAGAAGACAAGAACAAAATCATCCAAGTATTCCTTGAGAATGTCTTGCATTAGGCAATTGAATGTAGGTCGGGCATTTGTCAATCCAAACGGCATGACAGTAAATTCATAGTGTCCATAACGAGTATTGATGATTGTCTTCGAGATATATTGATCATTAATCCTGATCTGGTAATACCCTGATTTGAGATCTATCTTTGTGAAGATATGGGCTCCATTTAGCCTGTCCAGAAGCTCATCGATTCTGGGAATAGGATACTTATTCTTAAATGTCAGCTGATTTTGACCTCTGTAATCCACACAGAGTCTTAACGTCCCATCCTTCTTTTTCTGAAAGAGAATTGGCACTCCCCAAGGTGAAACACTAGGTCTTACAAACCCTTGTTCTAACAGCTGCCTAAGCTGTTCCTTGAGTTCAATGGCTTCAGGGATTGGCATTTTGTACGTGCGCTGGGCTACTGGTTGAGCTCCGGGGGTCAATTCTATCTCATAATCTACTTCCCGAATCGGAGGCATCTCAGTTAGCTCTGCTGGGAGAATAAATCATCATACTCACTTAACCATTCTGATTCTATAACCTTTAACTTTGTGTCTACCGGATTCATTTTGACAACATAAATGAGCTGCTTCTTTCTAAGTCCTTTCAATAACCTAGAAGCTTTTACTAATTGCAGATCTGGGGATCTTGAAATTCCAATTCCTTGGACTTTGTTCCCGTGAAGTTCACGAAAGAAAATGGTTCCATTGTGATAGTGAATGTTAGCTTGATTTTTGTGGATCCAATCCATTCCAAGGATTCCGTCAAAAACTCCCAAAGGTAAGACTCTGAACTGGGGTAGTCAGTTACATTCCCATCTAGATTAAACTAAATACGATTTGTCTCATGGTGAGTGAAAAGAATCTTCCCACTAGCCAATTCAACTTGCATAGGTTTCACTGATTTCTGTTCTAAGACTAGCCATAGTTTTTTCATTAAAATTCGTAAACAAAGTAAGAAATTAGCTTACATAGAGCTTGTAATCTCTCCTTTGGCTTGAGGGATTGAGGGTTCTACTATTCTTTGAAGCAATAGTGGCCACCAATTCACTTTGGAGAGGATTAGGCCAAAAACAATTGAATTATTAAAAAATTCAATGTAGATGGCTTAGGACAGGAGTAGAGTAACAGTGCATAAACACCATTAAGCTTTTACAAAGGGGGAGGCTTCTATTTATAGGAAAAAGTGAGCCTCTAACCAAGCAAACTGATTCTAGAATTTTCCATATCAGTTTGGTCAACTTTTGACCATTTTTGGGTCAGTTCAGCTTACTTTTTGGATCAAGTTTTAAAACAAGAGAGACGAGAGATGAAAATATCTCATTTTATTGATTAAAAATTGGGGGTAATGATGAGAAAAAGGTGCCTACTTCATGAGGGGAGATCCCCACTCTGAGGTGTCAAAATTCAGTTTTTTAATTCTTTTCTTTGGTCCTTAGTCCACTCTTTATCCTATGTGATCATTTACTCATTTTGTGTGGGGGGGGTTCTTTTATTCTTTAAGTTATCTCCTCCCTACATTTGGATTAATCTTATTGGTCCATAGGAACCTTAATTGGACCATAATCCAAAATTTTTGAAAATCTTGACCCTTAGGCTAAGGTCTTTTGTGCACATTATAATTTATTTCTAATGCACCTTAGAAATTTCTTTTTAAACTTCTGTTTCGGGGGAATTTATTTTAATAAGAAGGGATATTTTTCCATCCAAAGATATCTAAAAATTGAATTATCTCTCTCTAGAACATTTTCTCTCTCTAGGCCAAAGGTAGAAACAAGATCTTTTATTATTCTGAAAAGGGGATTGATTACAGGGGAAGAAACTGGACATCTTGAGGGGCTAGGGAGGAATCTTACAAGCTAGATGGTGTGACAACATTGTTGTATTTCACAAGACACAATCCTCGGCTAGCTTAGATAGTTTTTTGAAGCTGAAGGCACTAAGCAACATTACAGCCTTCAAGACTATCCCACAACGTCTAGCTTGGAGAAGGTCATGCTCATCGTGTGATGCTCTAAGCTATTATATCTCTTCTCAAAGTGGCGGGGAGGTGCTTTACAAACACTTGTGCCAATTGTCTAGATTACCGAGATAGATGATCCCTACCTTATCCAAAGGGACCTTGAGGGTGAGGCAATTTTTCTTCCTGCTATATCAAAGCCCATCCTCCATCTTCTAGTGAGCCAAGAGAACTCCCTCCCAGAACTGGGGTAACCAAAGAGAAAGAGTTCCGCCCTAATCTGCAACTGCCAGAGCAATTACGATAGCAAAAGTAGTGGAAGAGGAAAGAGGTCAGATTTATGCCGCGATCGAAAACCAAGGACCAATGCACCAGATTCCTGGATGGTAGTAGCGGAAGTAGCTTCCTCTTGCGCGGGGCAGGGTTTCTCACTCGGGGCCTCGCCCTCGAATGTCCCGGGCACGAGACTAAGCTGGTGGTCATTCTGAAAACCAAAACCGGGAAAATTTCCCATGCCCAAAAAACGGGGACGATTCCACCATTTTGAATTTCTTAACAAATTTTTCTAACGAGGTCAAGATACTAAACTAACCTTCATCTGAATAAAGCAGATAGAAGGGAAACTATTCCAGACTTAACTTGAATGGATCAACGTTTTTTTCCTCATTGAATAAGGTACAGCCATTGATCTATTCATTAGAGAAGTCTTCATGTTATTATTTACTTATTCGAGTTCTAAGCGTATTCCTATTGATCAATTTTATTATTAAAACTCTACTGATTCTAGCCTAGGCCCATGGGTTAGTCACCGCCTAACCACTGGAATTGGTAGAACCAGACAAGTACTCACCCACCCATAATTAAATGCCTTTCTTAACTTTTGCTTCAGAATACAGATACACACACACTCCTCTTTAAACTCTAATTTATAAAACAATCCATTGACAAACAATTATTGGTTACAGATGTCATAACTCAAAATTTCCATTCAATCCTTGTTTCTCACAAAACAGTATCACTCTGGACTCTCCGTTGAGACCAGCAGGTCAGCAACGAGATCCAGTAATAACAGATTACAATAAGTTTATCATCATCATACATATATATATCTTCCACGACATACGCATGGGTGTCCTAAGCACCGCGAGCCCGTGCATCGCCTGGTCAGAACCCTCCAGGATCCTCCTTAGGTGTCCTGGCACTTCACTCAGGGGGATCGCTTCATCGGCCCTTGCTCATCGTATCGGAAGTACACCATTTTTCACCATACCCAGGCTAGTCAAGACCTAGGTAGGTTTTTGCCACGTGAGCCGTCCTTTGAACACTCCCCACTAGCTGTTGCAACCAAACTTTGAACACTCCCCACGTGAGCCGTCCTTTGAACACTCCCCACTAGTTGTTGCAACCAAACTTCCTTTAGAAAACACATATACCAAATGCTCCCTCCAGCATTCTGGCGTAAGACAGTCCTTTAAGATAATAGGGTTTCTATGTAAGTTTTTAGTTTTGATTTTCTTTTGAATACAATGAGTCTATCTTAAGACTTCTAGATCACAGGTCTAGATTCCCAAGCAGAATTCCTCGAATTCTGAATTCTTAATCCTCAGATCAAAATCAAAGGTCTCAACTTAGTTTCAGATTCGGTGGGTGATTTGAGTGTAGATTACTGAACTGGTCACATCGTCTTTTCTTGAAACTGACGAAGAAATTAGGTCTTGGTCATAGTCTGATTCAGGGTTTGACTCTGGAAAGGTTCTCCCTGAACTATCTTTCTCTCGAAGGGTAATATTTCAATTACTACTTCACTGAATTTCATTCATTGAGTATTTTGCTTAACTGAATTCAAAACTAGTCACGAATTCCTATGAGGAATAAATTAATCATTATTCTAAAATTTCGACTTCGATAGTTTTTCTAAATTTTCTCATTACCATCCTAGAGAATATGAAACGGTATAATTTTTCTTCACTGGTGGGTATTTATTTATTCATTTTCCAATATTCATGGGATTTAAACATAGGATTAAAGAGAACTCTTATTTGATATAAAAATTCTGTATGCATCTATTTATGCATAAAATCCAACTTCTATGGAAATAACACTTTTATATAAAAGAAAATTCCTTTTATGCATCTATTTATGCATACAAAATCAATTTTGATGAAAGTAATATTTTTATTTTTTAAAAAATCTTTTATGCATCATTTTATGCATAAAAATCAATATTGGTCAAAGTAACACTTTTATAATTAAAAAAATTCTTTTATGCATCATTTTATGCATAAAAATCAATATTGGTGAAAGTAACACTTTTATGCATCATTTTATGCATAAAAATCAATATTGGTGAAAGTAACACTTTTATTTAAAAAAAATCTTTTATGCATCTATTTATGCATAAAAATCAATATTTTGATGAAAGTAACACTTTTATAATTAAAAAAATCTTTTATGCATCTATTTATGCATAAAAATCAATATTGATAAAAGTAACACTTTTATAATAAAAAAATTCTTTTATACATCATTTTATGCATAAAAATCAATATTGATGAAAGTAACACTTTTATAATTTAAAAAATTCTTTTATGCATCTATTTATGCATAAAAATCAATATTGATGAAAGTAACACTTTTATAATAAAAAAAGTTCTTTTATGCATCTATTTATGCATAAAAATCAATATTGATGAAAGTAACACTTTTATAATAATAAAAAATTCTTTTATGCATCTATTTATGCATAAAAATCAATATTTATGAAAGTAGAACGTTTATAATAAAAAAATTCTTTTATGCATCAGTTTATGCATAAAAATCAATATTGATGAAAGTAACATCTTTATAATAAAAAAAATTCTTTTATGCATCATTTTATGCATAAAAATCCATATTGATGAAAATCACTCTTTTATAATAATAAAATAATCAATATGCATCTTTCTATGCAAAGAATTTAATTTTAATGAAACCACTCTTTTATAATTACAAAAATAATCAATATGCATCTTTCTATGCATAGAAATTAAATCTAATGAAAATCACTCTTTTATAATTAAAAATAATAATCAATATGTATCTTTCTATGCATAGAATTTAATTTTAATGAAATAACACTTTTGTAATAAAAATATTTCTACTATGCATTTTCCTATGCATAGAATGAAAATAACACTTTTACAATACACAAACGATGGAGATTACTCTTTTTGAATAATAAAAGGTAATACTTATTTCACAAAATTTAAGAAAATTTTACCATAACCTCCTTTGTATGGTTGTTCATTTTTCAATTTTTCCTATTCTTAATTTACTTAAAAATTATCCCCAATTTGTTTAAAGCATTTTGAACTAATCAAATTTCACTTTTAAAAGAGAAACAATATGAAAAGTTTAATTCAAACAATTTAGGATAAAGAAGGGCTGAATTTAAGAATGAGAGAGGGGGAAAGCCTTTCCAGCAAGGCATAGCATCAGATTGTCATTTTAAAGATAACCAAACAAATTTTTTTAGAAAACCATTAAAAGAATAAGAAAAAGTAGGATTTCTAACTTACATGAAATTTTGGGAGCTTTCCTTTGGCTTGATGGTTTGAGGGATCTACTCTTGTTTGCAACAAGAGTGGCCACCAATTCTTTTGAAGAGGGAAAGGTCAAAAACTAATGAATTATCAATAAATTCACTGTTTTTGGCTCTGGGGGGAGGAGTAGAGTAGCAGTGCATAAAGCACTATTAATCTTCAACAAAGGGAGAGGCTTCTATTTATAGGAAAAAGTGAGCTTCTAACCAAGCAAACTGATTTTAGAATTTTTCAGATCAGTTTGGTCAATTTTTGACCATTTTTGTGTCAGTTTAGCTTACTTTTTGGAACTAGACTTGAATTAGGAGAGAGGAGAGATGAAACATCTCAATATTTGGGAATTTAAAACTCCACCACACATGTGAAATAGGTGCCTCCTTCATGAGGGGGAATCCCCACTCTCAAGTGTCAAAAAATCATTTTTTTAGTATTTCCTTTGGTCCTTAGTCCACTCTTCATCTTATGTGAGTATTTACTCATTTTTGGGGGGATTTTCTTTATTTCTTCAATTTATCTCCTCCATACATTTGGATGAATCTGATTGGCCCCTCAGAACCTTAATTTAAAATATTTAAAAAATCTGGACCCTTAGGATAAGGCCTTTTGAACAGATTATAATTTATTTCTAATGCACCTTCTGAAAATCTTTTTGAACTTCTGTTTCGGGGGAATTTATTTTAATAAGAAGAGATATTTTTCCATCCAAAAATATCTAAAATCTGAATAACCTCTCTCTAGAACATTTTCTCTCTCTCTAAGCCAAAATAGGTAAAAACAAGATCTTTTATTATTTTGAAGAGGGAATTGATTACAAGGGGAAGATACTGGACATCTTGAGGGGTTGGGGAGGAATCTTACATTCTCTCCCACTTGAAAAACGCGAGATGTCCTCATCTCGCAAATTGGGAGTAATCCCGCAACAATTCGGCTTCTTTCTCCCAAGTGGCATCTTCATCAAAAGGATAGAACTTCCATTTAACCAATAATTCTCTCAGAATTCTATTCCTGAGAACCTTTTCTCGAACATCAAGGATTTCTTCAGGTTGGAGTTCCATCTGTCCTTGGGTTGAAGAAGTTAAGATTTCATCATCAAGCACATGATTCGGGCTTGGTACATACTTTTTAAGAAGGCTGACATGAAATACATTATGTACTTTGAGATGAGGAGGCAGAAGAAGTTCGTAGGCTAAGTCACCTACTTTCTTTGTAATCAGATATGGCCCACAATATCTGGGGGATAACTTCTTGTACTTTCCAAGAGATAGAGAACTTCTTTTGGGGCGTACTCGAATGAAGACCATATCTGCTTCTGCGAATTTTCTGTCTATCCTCTTCTTATTTGCATACTGTTTCTGTCTATCCTGGGCAGCTTTTATATCTTTGCGAATTGACTGCATCTGCTGCTCCATGTCATCAAAGCATCTATCTAGACATCTCGACCCTAATCAATGGGTCGGCGAACCAAGTTAATGGAGTTAAACAATCTTGTCCATATAGAGTTTTGAAAGGGCTCATCCCAATACTTCGGTGATAAGAAGCATTGTAGGCGAACTCGACTAGGTGCAGATAGCTTAGCTACTTCTTGGGTTCCCTGCCCACCAGCATGACCGAAGTATATCTTCGATTACTTGGTTCACCCTTTTAGTTTGACCATCAGTCTCGGGGTGGTAAGCTGTGCTGAGATCCAAGAAAGTTCCTACTGCTTCAAAAAATGCAGTCCAGAATCTTGACGTGAATTTGGGATCTCGATCACTTACTAGTCTTCTGGGATCTCGATCACTTACTAGTCTTCTGGGTAGGCCATGCAATCTGAAGATTTCTTTGAGCAACACTCTGGCCACATCCACTGCAGTGTAGGTTTCTTTTACTGGAATCAGATGGGCAACCTTGGTTAGTCTATCAACTACCACGAAGATGGAGTTGTAACCTGATTGCACTGAAGGTAGTCCACGAAGATGGAGTTGTAACCTGATTGCACTGAAGGTAGTCCAGTAATAAAATCCATACTGATACATTCCCACTTCATCTAGGGGATGTCTAATGGATGTAACTTCCCAGGCATTTTACTCTCTCGGCCTTGACTTTGTGACAGGTCAGACATTGACGTACATGATTAAGCACATCCCTTTTTAGACCAGGCCAAAAGAAGCTTTTCTTCACAGACATGTAGGTTTTGATGAAACCTAGATGTCCTGTAAATAAGGCTGTCATGGGCTTCATTCAGAATTTGACCCTTAGTTTCCTCATCATTGGGAATGCATAGCCTGCGATTATAATACATAATTCCATCATCCAGGCTGTAACCTTGAACTCGGTTCAACTCCTGTGAAGTTTTGCTTTCCTGCATAAGTAGGGTAGCAATAGGGCCAAAGAATCTATCCTGCATGATCTTCTCACTTGCTTCAATAATCAAAGGATTTGACACTACAGTAACTGCAAGTAAGGAGGCTTTTCTGCTGAGGGCATCTGCTACCACATTTTCTTTGCCTAGGCGGTACTTGATTTCAAAATCAAATTCATGCAGCGCAGGGTCTACATCCACCGTCTTTGGCACATGTTGAGATCCTTCTGAGTGAAGATTCACTTTAAGCTCTGATGATCTGTCTCATCAAAGTGAATCTTTGACCCAGTAGAGGTAATGTCTCCACAACTTCAGGGCATATACTACTGAAAGTAGTTCTAGGTCGTGGGGGACAACATAATTTCTCTCATGTGTTCTGAGTTTTCGGGATTCATAGGCCATTGCATGACCTTCCTGCATGAGTGCACCTCCCAGGGCAAAACCACTAGCATCAGTTACCACCTCAAAGGGTAGAGAGAAATCTGGCAGCTTTAGAACGGGATTGGTTACCAAGGCGGTCTTCAGCTTATCAAAAGTACTCTGGCACCTGGCAGACCATTAAAACGGGATATTCTTCTTGAGAAGATTAGTCAGGGGGGAAGCTATGAGAGCATACTTTGATATAAAAATTCTATACCAACCAGTCAATCCCAAGAATCCTCTGACTTCTTTCACTGTCTTTGGTTCAGGCCAATCTATGACTGCTTGGACTTTAGCGGAATCTAGAGAAATTCCATCTTTGGATACCAAAAATCCCAAGTATTCAACATGGTTGGCAGAGAAAGTGCATTTGCTCTTTTTTGCAAAGAGTTGGTGCTTCCTTAGGATCTCAAGAACTCTTCTGACATTAGCTTCATGGTCATCTGTATTCTTTGAGTAAATCAAAATATCATCAAAGAAAATAAGAACAAAATCATCCAAGTATTCTCTGAGAATGTCTTGCATTAAGCAATTGAATGTAACTGGGGCATTTGTCAATCCAAACGGCATGACAGTGAATTCATAATGCCCATATTGAGTATTGATGGCTGTCTTCGGGATATCTTGCTCATTAATCCTGATCTGATAATACCCTGATTTGAGATCTATCTTTATGAAGATCTGGGCTCCACTTAGCCTGTCCACCAGAAGCTCATCAATTCTGGGGATAGGATACTTATTCTTAAATGTCAGCTGATTGAGGCCTCTGTAGTCCACACGGAGTCTTAGCGTTCCATCTTTCTTTTTCTGAAAGAGAATTGGCGCACCCCAAGGTGAAACACTGGGTCTTACAAACCCTTGTTCTAATAGCTGTCTAAGCTGTTCCTTGAGTTCGATGGCTTCAGGAACTGGCATTTTGTACGTGCGCAGGGCTACTGGCTGAGCTCCGGGGGTCAATTCTATTACATGATCTACTTCCCGAATTGGAGGCATCTCTGTTAATTCTGCTGGGAATAAATCATCATAATCACTTAACCATTCAGGTTCTTTAGCTTTTAACTTTGAGTCTACTGGATTCATTTTGACAACATAAATGAGCTGCTTCTTTCTAAGCCCTTTTAGTAACTTAGAAGCCTTTACTAACTGCAGACTTGGGGATTCTAAAATTCTAGTTCCTTGAACTTTATTTTCGTGGAGGTCACGGAAGGAAATGGTTCCATTATGACTGTGAATGTCAGCTTGATTGTTATGGAGCCAATCCATTCCAAGGATCTCGTCAAAAACTCCCAAAGGTATAACTCTGAACTGACAGTGAGTTATATTCCCATCTAGATTGAACTGAATACGATCTGTCTCAAGGTGAGTGAAAAGAATCTTCCCACTTGCCAATTCAACTTGCATAGGTTTCCCTGGTTTTTGATCTAAGACTAGCTTACGCAAGCATCCAGGGGAAATGAAAGAATGAGTACTGTCTGAATCAATCAAAAGCTTAAAAGGCTTACCCTGGTACTCAGCTGGAGTATGTTTGACAGAGAATTGACGGTTTGGCCCTTGGTTTTCAATTGCTGCATAAATCTGTCCTCTTTCTTCTTCCACTACATCTGCTATTGTGACTGCTCCTCTAGCTGCTGCTGTAGTCTGAGGCGGAACTCTTTCTCTTTGGTTACCCCAGTTCTGGGAAGGAGTTTTGAGGCTACTCTGGATAGAGGCAGATGACTGAGCTGGAGTTTTTCTGGGAATTCCTTGATTTTGATGAGATGGACCTTGATTTGATTGATAGGAAGGGGCGAGTCTTACAGTGGTACTCAGCTGGAGTATGGATAACGGAGAATTGACGGTTTGGCCCTTGGTTTTCAATTGCTGCATAAATCTGTCCTCTTTCTTCTTCCACTACATCTGCTATTGTGACTGCTCTGGCTGCTGCAGTCTGAGGCAGAACTCTTTCTCTTTGGTTGCCCAAATTTTGGGAAGGAGTTTTGAGGCTACTCTGGATAGAGGCAGATGGCTGAACTAAAGTTCTCTTGGGATTGCCCTGATTTTAACGAGATGGACCCTAATTTGACTGATAGGAAGGGGCTGGTCTCTGCACTCTCGGTCCTTGACTTCCCTGTCCCCCTTGACATGGCAGGAGTCGGGGGCAGTCTTTCAGCTGGTGACCAAAACCCTGGCATCCAAAACACCGGTTCTCACTTCTGAGCTCATCCTCTGAAACCTTGAAAGAGGTGGGGCTCCTGAGAAAGTGTTCTGTGGGAAGGGTCTTCCTTCACTTTTGAATCTTCCCGCATCTTGATTCTGAATTGGGCCTTGCTGCCTCTTTGGGGGAGGAAAGTTTGAAGTACTTCTCGGGGTTTGGAATCTTTTAAAGTTAGAGGGTGCAGGCTTTGGCGGGACCTTAACAACAAAGGCTCTAGCAAAGTCTTTTACCATTCTTACTGCTTCGGCCATTGAGACAGGTTTGGCATTCTTTACTAAGGTGTCCAATGGCTCGTTCATTCCTCGAATGAATCTGGCCACCATCAGCTGCTCTTCATCCAATTACGGGGAATATTTGAGGAGAAGGGCAAAAGCTTGATGGTACTTTTCAATTGTCCGGCTATCTTGCTTTAGTTCCAAGAACTCATTCATTTTAGATTCAAGGAAGCCCGGAGGACAAAACCTCTTTCTGAGGTAAGCTTTAAGATCAGTCCAGGTTTGGGTATTCCGGTCGAGACGATTAGTCTCGCAGTGATTCCTCCAAGCGACCCTGGCCATTTCCACAATCTTTAACCTGGCGAGAGACATCTTGCTTCTCTCATTGTAGCCAGTTACATCAAAGTATTCCTCCATTGCCTAAATCTACTTTTCCACTACTTCACCTAACTGCTCCCCTTCACCCTTGAAGGGACCAGACTGGGATCTATGCAGGGCTTTTTGAACATCCGGATCTAACTCTTCGTCTCATCATCGGTTAGAGGATCCGGTTGCCTTGCACGGGCCGCGCGCCTCATGACTCTAACAAAACAAGATTTTCGTCAACTTAACTTTGACAACAGATTTATGATCATTTAATTTTTGCAATTTATTCTTTAAACAGATAATTATCTCATCATACATCATGAAACACAAGATTTGCTCTGATAATTTTATTAACCATATTCACAATCATGAAAACAATTTAGAATTTTTTTGCAAAACATCGTTTATTATCAAAAGTTTTTGATATGTACATAGAGCATCACGGCTCCCAAAATCACTGCCTCAATCGTATACGCATAAAGAAGTGAAACTGCGAAGGAGACATGCCATGGTACACACGATTCATTACAGAAAGAGGTGCTGTAATTCTACTTCTAAGGGATAAAGCGGCTAAGAAGCCTAAAAACTCGGCATGAAATTCTGAAGTTCCTGGGTGAATGATCAAAGAGTTGAACATGCTTAACAAGCCCTAGCCTTATCAGAATCATGGCTAAGGAAATATTTTGCCTGAGCCTCTGACACTAACTGGTACTGACATTAATACATCGTCCTCCAAAGAACCACATATACCGACGTCGCTCCATAGGATCAGGAAAGTAAAGACTCTCAAAATGACGTGTGAGTCTCACTCTGCTTACTCGGGTCGTAGTAGCAGAGTTGATGAGGTGCTTGAATGCAAAGGCTATCATATCCTGACTCTGGGAGAGTTCAGGAATTCCAGATAGATTCGGGGTATCCACCATCTATAAATTTCCAATTCAATTTATGAGTTTTCAATTTTTGAAGTTCATTCAACATAATATTAACATTATTTCCTAGATTTACTTTAAAATTTTAAGCAATTTCTGTTGCTGTTACGTAAATTTACAACAGCGCTGTGATACCAACTGTGGGATCCTAACTGCCCCCTCTACGTACCGGCGGATTCCCAGATGGTAGCAGGCGGAAGTAGCTTCCTCTTGCGCGGGGCAGGGTTTCTCACTCCAGGCCTCGCCCTTGAATGTCCGGGCAATGAGACTAAACTGGTGGTCATTCCGAAAACCAAAACCGGGAAAATTTCCCATGCTCGAAAAATGGGGACAATTCCACCATTTTGAATTTCTTAACAAATTTTTCTAACGAGGTTAAGATACTGAACTAACCTTCATCTGAATAAACCAGATAGAAGGGAAACTATTACAGACTTACTTGAATGGATCAACGTTTTTTTCCTAATTGAATCAGGCACAGCCGTTGATCTATTCATTAGAGAAGTCTTCACGTTATTATTTACTTATTCGAGTTCTAAGCGTATTCCTATTGATCAATTTTATTATTAAAACTCTACTGATTCCAGCCTAACCTCATCCGGCCCATGGGTTAGCCACTGCCCAACCATTGGAATTGGTAGAACCAGACAAGTACTCACCCACCTATAATTGAATGCCTTTCTTAACTTTTGCTTTAGAATATAGATACGCACACACTCCTCTTTAAACTTTTATTTATAAAACAATCCATTGACAAACAATTATTGGTTATAGATGTCATAACTCAAAATTTCCATTCAATCCTTGTTTCTCACAAAACAGTATCACTCTCGACTCTCCCTTGAGACCAGCAGGTTAGCAATGAGATCCAGTAACAGATTACAATAAGTTTCTTGTCATCATACATATATATATATCTTCCATGGGTGTCTTAAGCACCGCGAGCCCATGCATCGCCTGGTTAGAACCCTCCAGGATCCTCCTTAGGTGTCCTGGCACTTCACTCAGGGACCGCTTTGGAAGCACACCATTTTTTACCATACCTAGGCTGGTCAAGACCTGGGTAGGTTTTTGTCGCGTGAGCCATCCTTTGAACACTCCCCATCTGCCAGCTGTTTGCAGCCGAACTTCCCTTAGAAAACACATATACTAAATGTTCCCTCCCAGCATTCTGGCATAAGAGAGTCCTTTAAGAAAACAGGGTTTCTATGCAAGTTTTTAGTTTTGATTTTCTTTTGAATACAATTAGTCTATCTTAATTCCGTATCCCAAGACTTCTAGATCATAGGTCTGGATTCCCAAGCAGAATTCCTCGAATTATGAATTCTTAATCCTCAAATCAAAATCAAAGGTCTCAACTTAGTTTCAGATTCGGTGGGTGATTTGAGTGTAGATTACTGAACTGGTCACATCGTCTTCTCTTGAAACTAACGAAGGAATTACGTCTTGGTCATAGTGTTATTCAGGGTTTGAGGTCTGGAAAGGTTCTCCTTGAACTATCTTTGTCGAAGGGTAATATTTCAATTACTACTTTATTGAATTTCATTCATTGAGTATTTTGCTTAACAGAATTCAAAACTAGTCACGAATTCCTATGAGGAATAAATTAATCATTATTCTAAAAGTCCGACTTCGATAGTTTTTCTGAATTTTCTCATTACCATCCTAGAGAATATGAAACGGTATAATTTTCCTTCACTGAGTATTTACTTATTCATTTTTCAATATTCATGGGATTCAAACATAGGATTAAAGAGAACTCTTATTTGATATAAAAATTCTGTATACATCTATTTATGCATAAAATCCAACTTCTATGGAAATAACACTTTTATATAAAAGAAAAATCCTTTTACGAATCCATTTATGCATAAAAAATTAATTTTGATGAAAGTAACACTTTTATTTTAAAAAATCTTTTATGCATAAAAATCAATATTGGTGAAAGTAACACTTTTATTTAAATAAATTTCTTTTATGCATCTTTTTATGCATAAAAATCAATATTGATGAAAGTAACACTTTTATAATTAAAAAAAATCTTTTATGCATCTATTTATGAATAAAAATCAATATTGATGAAAGTAACACTTTTATAATTAAAAAAAATTCTTTTATGCATCATTTTATGCATAAAAATCAATATTGATGAAAGTAACACTTTTATAATTAAAAAAATTCTTTTATGCATAAAATTCAATATTGATGAAAGTAACACTTTTATAATTAAAAAAATTCTTGTATGCATCTATTTATGCATAAAAATCAATATTGATGAAAGTAACACTTTTATAATTAAAAAATTTCTTTTATGCATCTATTTATGCATAAAAATCAATATTGATGAAAGTAACAATTTTATAATTAAAAAAATTCTTTTATGCATCATTTTATGCATAAAAATCAATATTGATGAAAGTAACACTTTTATAATAATAAAAATTCTTTCATGCATTATTTTATGCATAAAAATCAATATTGATGAAAATCACTCTTTTATAATAAAAAAATAATCAATATGCATCTTTCTAGGCGTAGAATTTAATTTTAATGAAATCACTCTTTTATAATTATAAAAATAATCAATATGCATCTTTCTATGCATAGAATTTAAATCTAATGAAAATCACTCTTTTATAATTATAAAAATAATCAATATGCATCTTTCTATGCATAGAATTTAAATCTAATGAAAATCACTCTTTTATAATAAAAAATAATACTCAATATGCATCTTTCTATGCATAGAATTTAATTTTAATGAAATATTACTTTTGTAATAAAAATATTTCGACTATGCATTTTCCTATGCATAGAATGAAAATAACACTTTTAGAATACACAAACGATGGGGATTACTCTTTTTGAATAATAAAAGGTAATACTTATCTCAAAAAAATTAAGAAAATTTTGCCATAACCTCCTTTATATGGCTGACCATTTTTTAATTTTTTCTATTCTTAATTTACTTAAAAATTATCCCCAATTTGTTTAAAGCATTCTAAACTAATCAAATTTTAATTTTAAAAGAGAAACAATATGAAAAGTTTAATTCAAACAATTTGATTAATTAACTAGGATAAAGAAGGGCTCAATTTAAGAATGAGAGAGGGGGAAAGCCTTTCCAGCAAGGCATAGCATCACGGTGTCATTTTAAAGATAACAAAACAAAAAAATTTAGAAAACTATTAAAAGAATAAGAAAAAGTAAGATTTCTAACTTACATGAAATTCTGGGAGCTTTCCTTTGGCTTGATGGTTTGAGAGATCTACTCTTATTTGCAACAAGAGTGGCCACCAATTCTTTCGAAGAGGGAAAGGTCAAAAACTAATGAATTATCAATAAATTCACTATTTTTGGCTGTGGGGGGAGGAGTAGAGTAACAGTGCTTAAAACACTATTAAGCTTCAACAAAGGGAGAGACTTCTATTTATAGGAAAAAGTGAGCTTCTAACCAAGCAAACTGATTCTAGAACTTTCCAAATCAGTTTGGTCAATTTTTGACCATTTTGGGGTCAGTTTAGCTTACCTTTTGAAACTAGACTCTTTTGGGTCAATTTAGCTTACTTTTTGGAACTAGACTTGAATTAGGAGAGAGGAGAGATGAAATATCTCAATATTTGGGAATTTAAAACTCCACCACACATGTGAAACAGGTGCCTCCTTGATGAGGGGGAATCCCCACTCTAGTGTCAAAAAATCATTTTTTTAGTATTTCCTTTGGTCCTTAGTCCACTCTTCATCTTATGTGAGTATTTACTCATTTTTGGGGGGATTTTCTTTATTTCTTCAATTTATCTCCTCCATACATTTGGATGAATCTGATTGGCCCCTCAGAACCTTAATTTAAAATTTTCAAAAAATCTGGATCCTTAGGATAAGGCCTTTTGAACAGATTATAATTTATTTCTAATGCACCTTCTGAAAATATTTTTGAACTCCTGTTTTGGGGAAATTTATTTTAATAAGAAGAGATATTTTTCCATCCAAAAATATCTAAAATTTGAATAACCTCTCTCTAGAATATTTTCTCTCTCTAAGCCAAAAATAGGTAGAAACAAGATCTTTTATTATTCTAAAGAGGGAATTGATTTACAGGGGGAAGATACTGGACATCTTGAGGGGCTGGGGAGGAATCTTACATCGTCAATTCTCTCATCCATACTCCAGCTGAGTATAAGGGTAAGCCATTTAAGCTTTTGATTGATTAAGGCAGTACTCATTCATTTATTTCCCCAGGATGCTTGTGTAAGCTAGTCTTAGAAGAAAAATCAGCAAAACCTATGCAAGTTGAATTGGCCAGTGGGAATATTTTTTTCACTCACCATGAGACAGATCATATTCAGTTTAATCTAGATGGGAATGTAACTGCCAGTTCAGAGTCTTACCTTTGCAAGTTTTCGACGACGGAATCCTTGGAATGGATTGGCTCCACAAAAATCAAGCTGACATTCACTGTCACAATGGAACCATTTCCTTCCGTGACCTTTATGGGAACAAAGTTCAAGGAACTGGAATTTCTGGATCCCTAGATCTGCAATTAGTAAAAGCTTCTAGGTTATTGAAAGGACTTAGAAAGAAGCAGCTCATTTATGTTGTCAAAATGAATCCGGTAGACACAAAGTTAAAGGGGCTAAAGAACCAGAATGGTTAAGTGAGTATGATGATTTACTCCCAGCAGAGCTAACTGAGATGCCTCCGATTCGGGAAGTAGATCATGAGATAGAATTGACCCCCGAAGTAGCGCATGTACAAAATGTCTGTCCCTAAAGCTATTGAACTCAAGGAACAGCTTAGGCAGCTGGTTAGAACAAGGATTTGTAAGACCCAGTGTGTCACCATGTGGGGAGTGCCAGTTCTCTTTCAGAAAAAGAAGGATGGAATGTTAAGACAGTGTGTGGATTACAGAGGTCTCAATCAGCTGATAGTTAAGAATAAGTATCCTATCCCCAGAATTGATGAACTTTAGGATAGGCTAAATGGAGCCCAAACCTTCACAAAGATAGATCTCAAATCAAGGTATTACCAGATCAAGACTAATGATCAAGATATCCCAAAGACAGCCATCAATACTCGCTTGGGCACTATGAATTTACTATCATGCCGTTTGGATTGACAAATGCCTCAGCTACATTCAATTGCCTAATGCAGGACATTCTCAGAGAATACTTGGATGATTTTGTTCTTGTTTTTTTTTATGATATTCTGATTTACTCAAAGAATGCAGCTGACCATGAAGCTCACGTCTGTAAAGTTCTTGAGATTCTAAGGAAGCACCAACTCTTTGCAAAAAAGAGCAAATAACACCATATTAGATAATTTGGGAAAAATCCCATTCCCATTTGAAAAATGGGAGCATGGTGAACTTGTCCACAAAAGTTTGTCAAAACCCCCTCATGTGACATATCATCGGTGAAGAGTAGAATCTAAATCTATGATCTCCGACAAATTTGGAGTTAGTATGTTTAAGATATGTCCAAAACTATATGGAGTAATTGATTCCCAAAATGTGATATTTTTTCCAAATTACCTAATATTGACTTAAATGCACTTTCTCTGTCGACGACCATGTTGAATACTTGGGCTTTCTGGTATCCAAAGACGAAATTTCTCCAGATTTTGCAAAAGTCCAAGCAGTCATAGATTGGCCTGAACCAAAGACAGTGAAAGAAGTCAGGGGATTCTTGGGATTAACTGGTTGGTATAGAATTTTTATACCTAAGTATGCTCTCATAGCTTCCCCCCTGACTAATCTTCTCAAGAAGAATACCCCGTTTCAATGGTCTGCCAGGTGTCAGAGTGCTTTTGATAAGCTGAAGACCGCCTTGGTAACTAATCCTGTTCTGAAGTTACCAAATTTCTCTCTACCCTTTGAGATAGTTTACTGATTCCAGTGGTTTTGCCCTGGGAGGTGCGCTCATGCTGCAGGACGGTCATGCAATGGCCTATGAATCCCAAAAACTCAGAACGCATGAGAAAAATTATGCTGTCCACATGACTTGGAGCTACTTTCAGTAGTCTATGACCTGAAGTTATGGAGACATTACCTACTGGGTCAAAGATTCACTTTGATGATGACAGATCATCAGAGCTTAAAGTGGATCTTCACTCAGAAGGATCTCAACATGCGCCAAAGAAGGTGGATGCAGACCCTTCAGGAATTTGATTTTGAAATCAAGTACCACCTAGGCAAAGAAAATGTGGTAGCACATGCCCTCACAGAAAAGCCTCCTTGCTTGCAATCACAGTGGTGTCAAATCCATTGATTAATGAAGCAAGAGAGAAGATCATGCAGGATAGCTTCCTTGGCCCTATTGCGACCCTACTCATGCAGGAAAGCAAAACTCCTCAGGAGTTGAACCGAGTTCAAGGGTACAGCCTGGATGAAGGAATTATGTATTATAATAGCAGGCTTTGCATTCCCAATGATGAGGGAACTAAGGGGGTCAAATTTTGAATGAAGCCCATGATAGCCTTATAGCAGGACATCCAAGTTTCATCAAGACCTACATGTCTGTAAAGAAAAGCTTCTTTTGGCCTAGACTAAAAAAGGATGTACTTAATCATGTACGTCAATGCATGATATGTCAGAAAGTCAAAGTCGAGAGAGTAAAAACTCCTAGGAAGTTACATCCATTAGACATCCCCCAAATGAAGTGGGAATGTATCAATATGGATTTTATTACTGGACTACCTTCAGTGCAATTAGGTTACAACATCTTCGTGGTAGTTGACAGACTAACCAAAGTTGCCCATCTGATTCCAGTAAAAGAAACCTACATTGCAGTGGATGTGGCTACTAGAGTGTTCCTCAAGGAAATCTTCAGATTGCATGGCCTACCCCCCAGGAGAATAGTAAGTGATTGAGATCCCAAATTCACGTCAAGATTCTAGACTGCATTCTTCAAAGCAGTAGGAACTTTCTTGGATCTCAGCACAGCTTACCACCCCGAGACCAATGGTTAAACAGAAAGGGTGAACCAAGTAATCGAAGATATACTTTGGTCATGCTATGGTAGGGAACCCAAGAAGTGGCTAAGCTATCTGCACCTAGTCGAATTTGCCTACAATGCTTCACCGAAGTATCGGGATGAGCCCTTTCAAAGCTTTGTATGGACAAGACTGCCTAACACCATTAACTTGGTCCGACCCATTAATTACGGTTGAGATGTCCAAACAGATGCTTGACAACATGGAGTAGCAGATGCAAGTAATCTGCAAGGATATAAAAGCTTCCCAGGATAGAGAGAAGCAGTACGCAGATAAAAAGAGGACAGGTAAAAATTTCAAAGAAGCAGATATGGTCTTCATTCGAGTATGCCCCCCAAAAGAAGTTCTCTATCTGTTTTGGGAAGTACAAGAAGTTATCCCCCAGATACTGTGGGCCATATTTGATTACAAAGAAAGTAGGTGACTTAGCCTATGAACTTCTTCTGCCTCCTCATCTCAAAGTAAACCCAAGGGCGGATGGAACTTCAAATTGAAGAAATCCTTAATATTCGAGAGAAGGTTCTCAAGAACAGAATTCTGAGAGAATTATTAGTCAAATGTAAGTTCTATCCTTTTGAAGACGCCACCTGGGAGAAAGAAGCCGAACTGATGCGGGATTACCCCCAGTTTGCGAGATGAGGACATCTCGCATTTTTCAAGTGGGAGAGGATGTAAGATTCCTCCCCAGCCCCTCAAGATGTCCAATTTCTTCCCCTGTATAATCAATTTTCTTTTTAGAATAATAAAAGATCTTATTTTTACCTGTTTTGGCCTAGAGAGAGGTAATTCATGGGAAGTTACATCCATTGGACATCCCCCAAATGAAGTGGGAATGTATCAGTATGGACTTTATTACTGGATTACCTTCAGTGCAATCAGGTTACAACTCCATTTTTGTGGTAGTTGACAAACTAACCAAAGTTGCCCATCTGATCCCAGTAAAAGAAACCTACACTGGAGTGGATGTGGTCAGAGTGTTCCTCAAAGAAATCTTTAGATTGCATGGCCTACCCAGGAGAATAGTAAGTGATCGAGATCCCAAGTTTACTTCAAGGTTCTGGACTGCATTTTTCGAAGCAGTGGGAACTTTCTTGGATCTCACCACAGCTTATCACCCTGAGACCGATGGTCAAACTGAAAGGGTAAACCAAGTAATCAAAGATATACTTCAGTCATGTTATGGTAGGGAACCCAGGAAGTGGCTAAGCTATCTGCATCTAGTCGAGTTCGATTTTTTTTCTCAAAACAGAGAAGGGGATTTGATATTTTTGGTATGTACGCACCTTGGTTGGTGTTGATATGCAACATTGAGCTTGTTTAGGTGTCAATGCAAGTTATTCACACTTGATTGAACCACTACATTGCAATTTGAAGCCTTGGAAAGCACGCCAAAACAGGGTACTTTGGATTGCATATGCCAATCCAATCAAGTTGATTTTCTACATCAACAATGAAGTTCGTTGAGTACTTTGGAGTATCTAGAACACTTATTAGAGTGTGGTTTGAGCTGAGGAAGGCTTATTTACAAAATTGGACGTGTGCGGAAGGTGCATTTGCATTGAACAAATATGTCAAACAACCCTGTACAGATTGTGGGTGAGAAGTTGGACTTCCAGGCATGTAAGTACAGGATCAAAAGCTTTCTGAAAAGGGAAAAGGATTTTGGAACCTTGTTACAGGTGCGGAGCTAGAGCCGGAACTACCCTGACAAGCTACACAACAACAGGTTATAGCTCATAAAGTCAGAGAGAGCATACAAAGTTTTGCATTACTTGTCTATATGTATCTCGGATGCTATACTCATACATATACATGATGCTGAGAATCCCAAGGATGCATGGGATACGTTGGTAAAGCTGTTTGATACAAATACTAGTGCTCGTAAGTCTCAGTTGAGACAATAGATTCATAATGTGAAGCAGAAAGGAAGGAGTATTCATGATTATGTACAAGAGATAAAGAAGTATGCAGATGCATTGACAACTCTCAATGCCCCTATGCCTGATGATGATTTGGTAGACATTGCCTTGCGTGGTCTTGGCAAGGAGTACAAGTCTTTTGATACATCTATTTTTGTTTGGAGTATAGGTTTACCAGATTTTGATGAGTTGGTTTCACTCTTGCTTGTTGAGGAAATCAAACTCAGTGACTCTTTTCATGATGCGTCTACTAGCCATGATGATAATGGTAGAAATCAAGCTTTCTATTCACAAAGGGGATTTAGAGGCAGGGGGAGATTTGCATCACGAGGCCGTGGTAATGGTCGTGGATGGCAGGATAGGTCACCACAATAGAATTTTCAGCCTACATATGGTGCTAGAGGTGGTCGTGGATATACACCTCAGAGAGGCAAAGGTAATCCTCGTGGAAGAGGACATTGGCAAGGCCAACAAACATCTATGAAAAATGTGGAATGCCATTACTGTGGGAAGTTTGGTCATATGGCACGTGATTGTTACCGCAAACAAAATGATTTGAGAGGGAGTAGAGCACAACATGGTGGACATTATGCACAACATGGTGGAGATTATGCAAATGGTGGAAATTTTGCATCAAGCAGTAATGATGGTAGCACAAATCACTCGTTTGCCATGAAACATGTCGTGAAATCTATGATGACAAATGGTGACACTTGGTATATGGACTCTGGAGCATCAAACCATATGACTTGTCATGGCGAATGGTTTGAACATATGAAGCCTATGGATGTGTGAGGCTATGTGGAGACAGGTGATGATTCCCAACATGCTATCACTCATGTTGGAAGTGTACCATTGGTGATGCTGCATAATGGTGAAACAAAGTCTATGGCAGATGTCTTGTATGTGCCTTCTATTACAAAAAGTTTGGCCTCAGTTGGTCAAATGGTGGAACAGGGTTTACAGGTTCGTTTCAACAATGAGGATGGTTGCTTCGTTGAGGATTTCAAAAATAGATGTCGAGTCATTGCTAAAGGCAAGTTATTTAAGTTGGATGTTGGGATTAAGCCAAAATGTGGTACAGGACATTGACATGTGGCATAAAAGGATTGGACATGTGAACATACAAAGGTTAAAGAACATGCAGGCAAGAGGCATTGTTAGTGGGCTACCTAGATTCAAGTATGATGGGAATATGCATGTCTGTGATGCTTGCTAGTTTGGAAAGCAAGCAAGGTTGCCATTTCCTAAAGAAGGAAACATTAGTAGCAGGCCACTTGAGATAGTTCATAGTGATGTATGGGGTCCTGCACAAAACCCATCCATTAAAGGTAGCTTGTATTATGTGACATTCATTGATGATTTCAGCAGAATGACTTGGATTTACTCTCTCAGAGAGAAAAGTGAAGTATTGGGAAAGTTTATGGGCTTCAAAGCTTTTTCAAAGAAGCAATATGGCTCTTAGATAAAAATTTTGAGGACAGATGGAGGTGGTGAATACACCTCACATGCTTTTGAGAATATCTTGAGAAAGCATGGCATAAGAAGGCAGTTAACTTGCAAGTACACACCTCAGCAAAATGGTGCTGTGCTGAGAGGAAAAATAAAGTCATTTGTGATGTGGCCAGGGCAATGCTCAATGAAAAGATCATGCCAGACTATTATTGGGTAGAAGCGTGTGCCACAACGGTGTATGTACTTGATAAGACACCCATAGCAGCCATACATGAAAGTATGCCAGAGATGCGTCTTACAGGTTTTAGGCCAAACATTGGACACCTCAAAGTGTTTGGTAGCATAGCTTATGTGCATGTGCCAGATGAGAGAAGGAGGAAGTTGGATCCTAAGGTAGAAAAGTGTGTTTTTGTTGGGTATGCATAGGATCACAAGGTATATAAATGTTAAAATCCATAAACTAGGCAAGTGGTTATCTCACGAGATGTGGTGTTTGTTGATGAACTTGCTAGTTGGTAGTACAAGGCAAAGGATTAGGGTGTCATTGATTCCGTTGATGAACTTGCTAGTTGGTAGTACAAGGCAAAGGATTAGGGTGTCATTGATTCCGTTGATGCTGATGTGCATGTGAACTTGCCACAAGCAAGTTCTATTTCTATCTCTAGGCCAGCAGAGTCTGAGAGTAGTACTATACGTTCATGGCCAGGACGCTTGAGACATGAGAGTGTGACCACTAGGAGTAGTGCTGTGGATAAAGGAAAAAAGAAGGTTGAAGGAATTGGCATTACAGGTTATGAGTCGTCAAGTTCAGAAACTTTGGATGAGGAACTTGGCATACCAGTTTTATGCACACCAGGTGCAAGGCAGGATAGATATGTGCCTCCACATGCTAGAGTGACAGGTGTTCAGAGTGATCCGCATGCATTGCAGAGATCCCAAAGGGTCAGGTATCCAGTTGTTGACAGGTTGACATATCATGACTTTGCTATGGATTACGCATATATGACCTCTTTGGTGAAGCATGTGGAACCTACATGCTATACAAAAGCTATTGGGAAGCATGTATGGGAGAAGGCAATGGATGTTGAGATGGACACATTGGTCCCTAATGAAACTTGGGATTTGTTCATTGGTTGCAAATG
The DNA here is from genome assembly GCF_041138505.1 of Cibotium barometz. Classification (NCBI taxonomy): domain Eukaryota; kingdom Viridiplantae; phylum Streptophyta; class Polypodiopsida; order Cyatheales; family Cibotiaceae; genus Cibotium; species Cibotium barometz. The sequence goes on along the minus strand of NW_028229450.1, from coordinate 93,498 downwards.
GGTTTATAAGGTGAAATGCAAATCAGATGGTTCCATTGACACCATAAAGCGCGGTTGGTAGCTAAGGGTTATGCACAAACCCAAGGCCTGGATTATGATGAAACATTTAGTCCAGTTGCAAAGATGAGAATAGTGAGAACAATCATTGCTATGGCTGCAGCAATGAAGCGCGGTTGGTAGCTAAGGGTTATGCACAAACCCAAGGCCTGGATTATGATGAAACATTTAGTCCAGTTGCAAAGATGAGAATAGTGAGAACAATCATTGCTATGGCTGCAGCAAATGGTTGGGAAATGCATCAAATGGATGTGAAAAATGCATTTCTAAATGGTGATTTACAAGAGGAAGTTTATATGGCACAGCCAAAAGGATATGTACACCCGAGGTACCCCACTCATGTATGCAGATTAAGGAAAGCATTATATGGTTTGAAGCAAGCACCTTGTGCTTGGAGTGATAAGATAAGCCGATATCTTATCTCCCTTGGATTTCAAGTTTCTTCAGCAGACTCTTCACTCTATGTGAAGAAAAGAGATCATGGGATTGTCTTACTTATCATCTATGTGGATGACTTGATTATCACAGGAGATCATGCTACAGATGTTATGCATGTCAAGAAGGCATTGAGTGGGAAGTTTGATATGAAAGACTTGGGTGAATTGAGATATTTTCTTGGGATTGAAGTAATCAAAGACCATGTAGGGACATGGTTAGTGCAACGCCAATATGCATTGGGTATATTGGCAAAATATGGGATGACAGGGTGTAAGCCAATGAGTACACCTTTGGAGCAGAATGTGAAGCTGCGGGCTGATTTTGGTGAAGAGTTGGATGATCCATCTATGTATAGAAAGATGGTTGGCAGTTTTATTTACATGACTATCACACACAACTAGATCTTAGTTATGCTGTGGGGCTAGTAAGCCAATTTATGCAGAGCCCCAAAAAACCTCATTTGGATGTAGTGAGATGCATTATGCGCTATGTAAAGACCACTGCACATTATGGTCTTCTTTATGAGCATGGTAAAGGCTTGGATGTACACGGCTACACAGACGCAGATGGGCAGGTAGCTCATATGACAGAAGGTCTACTAGTGGTTATGCCTTTACATTTTGGAAGTGCAGTGGTGAGTTCCTACTATTGCTTTATCTAGTACACAGAGGCTGAATACAGGGGTGCAGCCATGCTACATGTGAAGGAGTATGGTTAAAGAGTCTCTTGGCTGATTTGGGTGAGCCTATTGATGGCAAGGTTGTCATTCATTGTGATAACATGAGCAGCATATAGTTGGCCAAGAATCCAGTTTTTCATGCGCGGACCAAACATATAGAGGTCCACTATCATTTTGTTAGAGAGAAAGTGCTGGATGGTATAGTGGATCTGCAATATGTGAAGACTGAAGAGCAGGTGGCCGACATCTTTACAAAGCCACTTAGTAGGGAGAAGTTTGAGTACTTTCGTACTATGTTGGGAGTACATGGGATGAGCTTGAAGGGGAGTGTTGAGAGCTTTGATAGCCCAAGCTCATTTACATTTTCATCTATGGTAGTACATCATGAGCTTGAGAGGGACTATTGAGATTCAAGCTCGATGTCAGCTTGTGCCAGTTGCACTATGTGCTGGCATGTTAGGTAGTAACATGTGTGAGACATAAATGACCGCGTCCAGCTGGTCATAGTGTGTGGACATTAGCTAGGGTTAGCAGTGTGTGGACATTAGCTAGGGTTAGTAGTGTGTGGACACAACACATTTAGTGTGTTTTAGATTATGGATTATGGATTTATGCATTGTGTGAGAAGGGAGATGGCTTCCCTCTATGGTTAGGGTTTGCTTAATATATTAGGGTTTGCTCCTCTGTGTGTGTCTCCTCTCCCTCTACCTGTTTTTCATCAAGCCTAAAGGTCAAGATTTTTTAAAAATTTTGGATTAAGGTTCCTATGGACCAATAAGATTAATCCAAATAGGAGATAAGTTGAAGAATAAAAGAAAAACCCTCCAAAAATGAGTAGATGCTCACATAAGATGAAGAGTGGACTAAGGACCAAAGAAAAGAATTAAAAACCTGAATTTTGACACCTCAGAGTGGAGATCTCCCCTCATGAAGTAGGTGCCTTTTTTCTCATCATTACCCTCAACTTTTAATCAATAAAATGAGAAATTTTTATCTCTCCTCTCTCCTGTTCAAAACTAGATCCAAAAAGTAAGCTGAACTGACCCAAAAATGGTCAAAAATTGACCAAACTGATCTGGAAAATTCTAGGATCAGTTTGCTTGGTTAGAGGCTCACTTTTTCCTATAAATAGAAGCCTCCCCCTTTGTAAAAGGTTAATGGTGTTTATACACTGTTACTCTACTCCTGTCCTAAGCCATCTACATTGAATTTTTTAATAATTCAATTATTTTTGGCCTAATCCTCTCCAAAGTGAATTGGTGGCCACTCTTGCTTCAAACAAGAGTAGAACCCTCAATCCCTCAAGCCAAAGGAGAGCTTAAGCTCCATGTAAGCTAATTTTCTTACTTGTTTAATGAAAAATATATGGTTTTCTTAAATTTTATGTTTTTCGAATGTTTGAATTAAATTCAAATATGCCTTTGATAAAAAGGCCACCCCCTTCTCTTCTTTACATTCCAACCTTTCTCAATCCTAGCAAGATTAACTAAGGGATTAATTAAACTCTTCTTATTGTTTACTCTCTTGAATTTAGAAAATTGTATAGATTAGAGTTCTATAAATCTAATTTGGGTTAATTTAAGTTAAATAAAGAATGATAAAAATGAGAAATGGTTAGCCATACAAAGGAGGTTATGGCAAAATTTTCCAAAATTTTATGGAAAAGAAAGTTTGTTTTTATGTTATTCCAAAAGAGTAATTCCCACCATTTTTGCATCTAAAAGAAATATCCTAATTACTCCATGTACATATTCACCTATGAATATGCATGGATATCGTCGATATTAATTATTAAAATTGATTTCTATGCATAGAAAGATGCATAATGGATATTTTTATTATTATAAAAGTGTTATTCTTATTAAAATTGATTTCTATGCATAGAAAGATGCATAAAGGAATTTTTTTATTACAAAAGTGTTATTCTTATTAAATTTGATTTTTATGCATAGAGAGATGCATAAAGGAATTTTTTTAATTACAAAAGTGTTATACTTATTAAATTTGTTTTTTATGCATAGAAATATGCATAAAGGAAATTTTTTATTACAAAAGTGTTATTCTTATTAAATTTGATTTTTATGCATAGAAAGATGCATAAAGGAATTTTTTTATTATAAAAGTGTTATTCTTAAAAAAAATTAATTTTTATGCATAAATAGATGTATAAAGAAATTCTTTTTATTTTAACAGTGTTACTCCTATTAAATTTGATTTTATGCATAAATAGATGCATAAAAGGGTTTTTTTTATAAAAGTGTTATTCCCATTGAAGTTGATTTTTATGCATAAACAGATGCATAAAGAATTTTTATATCAAAATTAGAATTCTCTTAAATTCTATGTTTAAATTCTATGAGTAATTGATAAATGAATAATTAAATACTCTAAGAGACAAATTTCTATCATTTTATATTCACACGATTTGTAAAAAAAAATTTAGAAAATCTATCAAGATCGAAATATTCAGATAAATGATTAATTTATTCCTCATTGGAATTCGTAACTAATTTAGAAATCAATTAAGTGTATTTTCAAGGAAAGAAAATTGGTAAAATAGTAAGTGAATTATCTTTTTGAGAAAGATAGTTCAGGAAAAATCTTATCTGACTCGAACCTTGAATTAGACTATGACCAAGACCAAACTCTTTCGTCAGTTTCGAGAAAAGAAGATGTGACCAGTTTAGAAAAATACACTTAAAACTCCCGCCGCCAAATCTGAAACTAAGTTTGAGACCCTCTGAATTGATCTGTGGATCAAGGTTACAGAATTCGAGGAATTCTGGTATAAAATTTAGAATTCTATTCAAGAAGTTTTGGGGATACTAATTCAAGAAATACTCTTTGTATTCAAAAGAAAATCAAACCGAAAACTTGCATAGAAACCCTGTTTTCTTAAAGGGCTGTCTTACGCCAGAATGCTTGGAGGGAGCATTTGGTATATGTTTTTCTAAGGGAAGTTTGGTTGCAACAGGCGGGAAGTGTTCAAAGGACAGCTGGCGGGAAGTGTTCAAAGGACAGCTCATGTGGCAAAGCCTACCCAGGTCTTGACCAACCTCGGTATTGAAAGATCCTTGTCCCCACTGCGCAACACGAATTCAGGGGTGCTAGCAGTGGAAGTAGCACTTCTTGGGGGGGCAAGGTCCCTCACTCGGGGCCTCGCCCATGGATATCCAGACAAGAGACTAATCCATCGGTTCTTCCAAAACCGAGCCCGAAAAAACTTCTGTTGCTCGGAAAGCACGGGCGATTCCTCCAGGATAATTTTTCTCTAACGTAGTCAAAAGCCTTAACTAACTGAATTGATCTGACCAAACCCGTAAGTCCTATAGTCAGATTAGGGAAAGGATTGCACTTGGATCATAGAGACCAATGCTTTTTTCCTCATTGAGAGGCACAGCCATCCATAGAACAATTTTTGTCAGGCGAGATTTAATTCATCTATCGTACCATAACAGAATTGAGTCTCAATTCAGGGATCCATCAGTCCAGCCTAACCCCATCCAGTCCCATGGGTTAGCCAGCCGCCCAACCACTGTAGTGATGGGATCCAATTAAGAATTTGGTTAGGTTTTGTTCCCGGGTACTAGGGAAAAGACTTCCCAGGCCCCCTAGCCAGATATTCATGCAAACTTAAAACTAGTCACACCACTTACTACACACCCAATATGAAATTGCCTTTTTCACAGATTCAGCTATCTTTAAAACAATCATTTAATGAAATCATAGTGTCACTGATCATAATCCTCCAAAATCTCCGGTTGAATCCTAATTTCCAATCATTCCTTCATCGGTGTACCTATGGCATCATTGGCAACCAAAACGCTCACCATATGTCCACTGAGGGGCCTTTTCTATGGTTCCTAGCTCATAGTACTCGGCAATAATTCACATATCAAAATGGAATCTCCATTGAAGAACAGCAAGATCAACCAACAGATCCATATAAAAGAACCATGGACTCATCCGTTAAGGACCAGCAAGGTCAATCAACCAGATCCATGCCCGAATTCAGAAAACAACTCTTACTCCTTGTTCGAATATCTTCCACGATGCACGTGTGGGTATCTTCGGTGACCTAGAGCCCGAGCACCGTATGGTCAGCACCCTCTAGGATCCTTCACAGGTGACCTAGCGATTCACTCATAGGCCGCTTCCTTGGTCCCTCATCCACCGTACCGGAAGCTCACCATTTTAATCAAACCGAGGTTGGTCAAGACCTCGGCCGACCTTGCTACACGAGACGTCCTACATTGACTCTCCGTCAGTAGCAGCTGTTGCAACTTTATCAAATTAGGTCTCCACGACCTCATTCACAAGACGGTCAAAATGCTTTCCCAGCAGTCTTGACATAAAACAATCATTTTAAAAACAGGTCATAAATACAGTTTCTATAGCGAACTCTCGTCTTTCCACATTGTTCCACATCAATCCTCATTTATTTCATCTGTATTCCCATTCTCATCACATCATAATGATTCACATCACATATCACATTTATCCCAATTTACATCACATCTCATTCATTCACATCCCAATTCATATGACATCACATCTTATTCATTCACATCCTGATTCACATGACATCACATCAATTCACGTCCATCACATTCATTTACATCACATCCATTTACACCCTGATTCACATGACATGACATCACATCAATTCACGTCCATCACATTCATTTACATCACATCCATTTACACCCATCACATCACATTCATTCATATCCATCACATTCGTTCATTCATACCCACCACATACATTCTCATAACCATCCCATCACATACATTCTATCCACATTATATCAATTCACTTCTATCCACATCATATCTCATTCATACACATCCATCCAATCGTTCACCTGTACGACTACCCACATCTATTCATACATTCATATCTATCACTTCACATCCACATATATTCATGTTACATCACATCACATTCTTTCGCATACACATCCACATCACATTCTTTTACATACATTCACATCCATTCTTTCACATACATCCATTCACATCCCATATCATTCATTTACATCCTGATTCACACGACATCACATCTCATCAATTCATTCACATTTATCTGATTCACATCACATCTATTCACCTCACATCTCTTCACCCCTATTCACATCACATCCATCCATCCATTCATGCACATCTATCTGATTCACATTACACATCTCATCACATCTATTCACCTCACATCTCATCACCTCTATTCACATCACATCTATTCACATCACCTCTATTCACATCACATCTATTCACATCACATCTATCCATCCCTTCATTTACATCTATTTGATTCACATCACACATCTCATCACATCTATTTACCTCACATCTCATCTATCTGTCCCTTCATTCACATCAATTTGATTCACATCACACATCTCATCACATCTATTTATCTCACATCTTATCACCTCTATTCACATCACATGTATTCATCCCTTCATTCACATCTATCTGATTCACATCACACATCTCATCACATCTGATTCACATCACACATCTCATCACATCTATTTACCTCACATCTCATCACCTCTATTCACATCACATCTATTCATCCCTTCATTCACATCTATCTGATTCACATCTATCTGATTCACATCATTTCATAGAATTTAAACATAGAATGTAAGAGAATTCTAATTTTGATATAAAAATTCTTTATGCATCTATTTATACATAAAAAATCAACTTTAATGAGAATAACACTTTTGAAATAAAAATAAATCCTTTATGCATCTTTCTATGCATAAAATCAATTTTAATGAGAATAACACTTTTGAAATAAAAATAAATCCTTTATGCATCTTTCTATGCATAAAATCAATTTTAATGAGAATAACACTTTTGAAATAAAAATAAATCCTTTATGCATCTTTATATGCATAAAATCAATTTTAATGAGAATAACACTTTTGAAATAAAAATAAATCCTTTATGCTTCTTTATATGCATAAAAATTAAATTCAATGAAAATAACACTTTTATAATAAAACTATTTTGATAATGCATCTTTCTATGCATAGAAATTAAATTCAATGAAAACAACACTTTTATAATAAAAATATTTCCATTATGCCTCTTTCTATGCATAGAAATTAAATTCAATGAAAATAACTTTTTTATAATAAAAATTTCCATTATGCATCTTTCTATGCATAGAAATTAAATTCAATAAAAACAACACTTTTATAATAAAAATATTTCCATTATGCATCTTTCTATGCATAGAAATTAAATTAAATGAAAACAACACTTTTATAATAAAAATATTTCCATTATGCATCTTTCTATGCATAGAAATTAAATTCAATGAAAACAACACTTTTATAATAAAAATATTTTAGACATTATGCATCTTTCTATGCATAGAAATTAAACTCAATGAAAACAATAATTTTATAATAAAAATATTTCCATTATGCATCTTTCTATGCATAGAAATTAAATTCAATGAAAACAACACTTTAATAATAAAAATATTTCCATTATGCATCTTTCTATGCATAGAAATTAAGTTCAATGAAAACAACACTTTTATAATAAAAATTTCCATTATGCATCTTTCTATGCATAGAAATTAAATTCATGAAAACAACATGTTTATAATAAAAATATTTCCATTATGCATTTTTCTATGCATAGAAATCAATTTTAATAATTTAATATCAGTGACATCCATGCATATTCATAGGTGAATATGTACATGGAGTAAATTAGAATATTTCTTTTAGAATGCACAAACGGTGGGAATTACTCTTTTAGAATAACATAAAAGTAAACTTTCTTTTCCACCAAATTCAAGGAAATTTTGCCATAACCTCCTTTGTATGGCTGACCATTTCTCAATTTTTAACATTCTATTTTCAATTTAAATTAACCCCAATTAGATATAAAGGACTCTAATCTACACAATTTTTAATTTCCAAGAGAGTAAACAATAAGAAAAGTTTAATCAATCTATTTGTTAATTATTCGAGGATAAACAAAGGCTGAATTGTAAAGAAGAGAAGGGGATGGCCTTTTCATCAAGGCATAGCATCAGAATTTACTTTAATCAACTATAAAAAATAAGAAAATAAAAAAACCATAGATTTGAAATTAAAAAGTAGAAAATTTAGCTTACATGGAGTTATCAGCTTTCCTTTGGCTTGAGGGATTGAGGGTTCTACTCTTGTTTGACGCAAGAGTGGCCACCAATTACTTTGGAGAGGATTAAGCAAAAAACAATTGAATTATCAGGTAGGAGTAGAGTAATAGTGCATAAAAACTATTAACGTTTTACAAAGGGGGAGGCTTCTATTTATAGGAAAAAGTGAGCCTCTAACCAAGCAAACTGATTCTAAAATTTTCCAGATCAGTTTGGTCACTTTTTGACCTTTTTCTTGGGTCAGTTTAGCTTACTTTTTGGATCTAGTTGAAATAGGAGAGAGGAGAGATGAAAACATCTCATTATTTTTTAGTTTAAAAATCCTCCATACATGTGAAATAGGTGCCTCCTTCATGAGGGGAGATCCCCACACTGAGGTGTCAAAAATGCATCATTTCTTCTAAATATCTCTTCTTTTTTAACTAATAAACCTTATCCTTAGTCAACTCTTCATCTTATGTGAGCATTTACTCATTTTTGGGGGATTTTCTTTTATTCTTCAATTTATCTCCTTTCCTACATTTGGATTAATGGTCCATAGGAACCTTAATTGGAGCATAATTCAAAATTTTTTGAAAATCTGGACCCTTAGGCTAAGGTCCTGTTTATACCTATTTTTAACTAATTCCAATTGCACATTGGAAAGTTATTTTTGAATTTTTGTTTTAGGAAAAATCATTTTAGACACTAGGAGGATTTTTATATCCAAAAATATTTTAATTTTGAATTACTTCCCTCTAAACTTATTACTTTGGATTGAGACTGCGGGTTAGTTAGAGGGTCTACCTCTAGGATTTCCTTGATTTTGGCAGAAAGAAACGTGATTACTCTGGAAGGAAGGAGTTGGAGTCGCTGCAGTCTGGAATCTTGATCCCTGATTTTCCTGCCCCGAAAACCTTGATCCAAAAGGAGTTGGGCAATCCATACTGTGATGTCACAGTTATAGCATTTCACTCCCTTGTTCAAGGGTGGAACTTCTAAAGTTGAGTTCCAGGGGATTGAGTTTTGGGAAAAGGATATTTCTTCCATTCTAGAACTTTCCATATCCTGGGCTTGACCTTGATATCTTTTAGGCGGCAAAAGGTTGGAATCATCTTCTGGAATTAAAAACCTTTTGAAAGGTGATGGTACTAGCTTCGGCAGGACTTTGACATCAAAGGCCTTGGTGAAATCGTTCGCCATCCGCACTGCTTCAGCCATGGAAATTGGCTTGGCATTCTTCACTAGGATATTCAAAGGTTCGTTTAGTCCCTGAATGAACCTGGCCATCAGCAGAGCGGTGGCAAGTATTTGAGGAGGAGAGTGAACTCTTGGTGATATAATTCAATAGTTCTGCTCCCCCTGGGTTAACTCTAAGAATTCGTTCTTTGTTTCCAAAAAGCTAGGAGGACAGAACCTCGTCCTTAGGTAAATTTTGAGATCATTCCATGTCTGGGTATTCCAATCCAGACGGTTTGTCTCATAGTGATTTCTCCATGCCACTCTAGTTATTTCTGCTATCTTCAGCCTTGCAAGAGCCATTTTGCTCTTCTCATTGTACCCGGTGACATCGAAATACTCTTCCATTGCTTCGATCCACTTTTCCACAGCCTCATCCAAGTTTTCCCCTTCACCCTTGAAAGGTCTAGGCTGCGATCTATGAAGAGTTTTACGAGCATCCAAGTCGAGCTCTTCCTCATCGAGTTGGGGGTTATCATTTCTACCACGACGACCTCGATCCATGCTCCTATTAATACGAAAATTCTTGTTAAGTCCCTTTATTTATGATTCAAATCTGATTTTAGATTCAACTGATTCTGGGATTCTTTAGATTGGTCAGTTCCTCACAGAATCATGCGATAAAGATATTCATATAGAACTCATTATTAGATAACCATTCATTCAGAACATATCATTCATATCTTTAACACAATAATGGTCCATTAGACCAAAATTTCCATCTGAACAATCCTCCATGGGAATTTCAATTATACAGAATTTTAATTTGTCATCCCTTAACTTGATCCACTGGGTCAAGTGTTAACAGTAGTAATTTGTCAGCACAATCCACTAATCTCATAGTGATTTGCTAAAGTCATTATCATCATTCCAGTTTACGAACATCATCATACGGACTCATCCTCATTGTGGTTTTGCTCAGCTTATCGCTTTTCAACCAAAATTCAAGAATCATCATTTTTCAATCAGAATCCAAATCAACTCATCAGTTCTCAACCAGAATTTTAAAATCATATCAACCACACTCGAATTCATAATTTGGATAGCATTTTTGCTTATAATTTCAAGATCTTAGATTTACTCATATATACTGCCAGTAAAGAGCTGCACTTATACCCTCGATATATACGGGTAGTCATAGTCCTTTGAACTATAAGGTAAATACCATCATGTCTAGGCCTCAAGCAAGTCAAGGATTCCATATAATTGTGGTACTTCCATCTAAAGACCCAATTACTAATTTATGAATTTCAGTCTGAATATCAATTTGTATGAGCTTCATCGCACATTTCTAACTTTTTACTATTACTTCATAAATTTTTGACATTTTTGGCTTCTCAGTTGATCCACTTTAGCCAATTCGCTCTGATACCAGCTGAAAGATCCCTGTCCCCACCGCGCAACAAATTCAGGAGTGCTAGTAGTGGAAGTAGCACTTCTTGCGCGGGGCAGGGTTCCTCACTCGGGGCCTCGCCCACGGATATCCGGACAAGAGACTAATCCATCGGTTCTTCCAAAACTGAACCCGAAAAAACTTCCCTTGCTCGGAAAGCACGGGCGATTCCTCCAAGATAATTTTTCTCTAACGTAGTCAAAAGCCTTAACTAACTGAACTGATGTGACCGAACCCGTAAGTCCCATAGTCAGATCAGGGAAAAGATTGCACTTGGATCATAGAGACCAACGCTTTTTTTCTCATTGAGAGACACAGCCATTGATTCTTTTCCATAGAATATTTTTTGTCCGGGATTTACTTCATCTATCGTACCATAACAGAATTGAGTCTCAATTTAGGAATCCATCAGTCCAGCCTAACCCATGGGTTAGCCAACCGCCCAACCAATGTAGCACGATGGGATCCAATTAGGAATTTGGTTAGGTTTTGTCCCGGCGGGTACCAAGGAAAAGAGTTCCTAGGCCCCCTAGCGGGATATTCATGCAAACTTGCAAACTTAAAACTAGTCACACCACTTACACACCCAATATGAAATTGCCTTTTTCACAGATTCAGCTGTCTTTAAAACAATCATTTAATGAAATCATAGTGTCACTGATCATAATCCTCCACCAAATCTTCGGTTAAATCCTAATTTTCAATCATTCCTTCATTGGTGTACCTATGGCATCATTGGCAAAGAACGCTCACCACCTGTCCCCATTGAGGGGCCTTTTTGATGGTTCCTAGCTCATAGTCCTTGGCAATTATTCACATATCAAAATGGAATCTCTGTTGAAGATCAGCAAGATCAACCAACAGATCCATTTAAAAGAACCATGGACTCATCCGTTGAGGACCAGCAAGGTCAATCAACCAGAGCCATGCCCGAATTCAGAAAATAACTCTTACTCCTTGTTTCAATATCTTCCATGACGCACGTGTGGGTATCTTTGGTGACCTAGAGCCCGAGCACCGTATGGTCAGCACCCTCCAGGATCCTTCTCAGGTGACCTAGCGCTTCACTTGTACGCCACTTCCTTGGTCCCTCATCCACCATACTGGAAGCTCACCATTTTAATCGAGGCTGGTCAAGACCTCGGCCGGACCTTGCTACGCGAGACGTCCTCCATTGACTCTCCGTCAGCTGTTGCAACTTTATCAGATTAGGTCTCCACGACCTCATTCACAAGACAGTCAAAATGCTTCCCTAGCATTCTTGACATAAAACAATCATTTTAAAAACAGGTCATAAATATAGTTTCTATAGCGAACTCTCATCTTTCCACATTATTCCCACATCAATCCTCATTTATTTCATCTGTATTCCCATTCTCATCACATCATAATCATTCACATCACATATCACATCTATCCCAATTTACATCTATCCCAATTTACATCACATCTCATTCATTCCCATTCTCATCACATCATAATCATTCACATCACATATCACATCTATCCCAATTTACATCACATCTCATTCATTCACATCCCGATTCACATGACATCACATCTCATTCATTCACATCCTGATTCACATGACATCACATCAATTCACGTCCATCACATTCATTTACATCACATCCATTTACACCCACCACATCACATTCATTCATATCCATCACATTCGTTCATTCATACCCACCACATACATTCTCATAACCATCCCATCACATACATTCTATCCACATTATATTACATCACTTTTATCCACATCATATCTCATTCATACACATCCATCCAATCGTTCACCTGTACGACTACCCACATCTATTCATACACTCATATCTATCACTTCACATCCACATATATCCATGTCACATCACATCTCTTTTCATCACATCACATTCTTTCGCATACACATCCACATCACATTCTTTTACATACATTCACATCCATTCTTTCACATACATCCACTCACATCCCATATCATTCATTTACATCTTGATTCACACGACATCACATCTCATCTATTCATTCACATTTATCTGATTCACATTACATCTATTCACCCCTATTCACATTCATATCCATCCATCCATTCATGCACATCTATCTGATTCATATCACACATCTCATCACATCTATTCACCTCACATCTCATCACCTCTGTTCACATCACATCTATCCATCCCTTCATTCATATCTCTCTGATTCACATCACACATCTCATCACATCTATTTACCTCATATCTCATCACCTCTATTCACATCACATCTATTCATCCCTTCATTCACATCTATCTAATTCACATCACACATTTCATCACATCTATTTACCTCACATCTCATCACCTCTATTCACATCACATCTATTCATCCCTTCACTCACATCTATCTGATTCACATCATTTCATAGAATTTAAGAGAATTCTAATTTTGATATAAAAAATCTTTATGCATCTATTTATACATTAAAAATCAACTTTAATGAGAATAACACTTTTGAAATAAAAATAAATCTTTTATGCATCTTTCTATGCATAAAATCAATTTTAATGAGAATAAGACTTTTGAAATAAAAATAAATCCTTTATGCATCTTTCTATGCATAAAATCAATTTTAATGAGAATAACACTTTTGAAATAAAAGTAAAGCCTTTATGCATCTTTCTATGCATAAAATCAATTTTAATGAGAATAACACTTTTGAAATAAAAATAAATCCTTTATGCATCTTTCTATGCATAGAAATTAAATTCAATGAAAATAACACTTTTATAATAAAAATATTTCCATTATGCATCTTTCTATGCATAGAAATTAAATTCAATGAAAACAACACTTTTATAATAAAAATATTTCCATTATACATCTTTCTATGCATAGAAATTAAATTTAATGAAAATAACACTTTTATAATAAAAATTTCCATTATGCATCTTTCTATGCATAGAAATTAAATTCAATGAGAACAACACTTTTATAATAAAAATATTTTCATTATGCATCTTTTTATGCATAGAACTTAAATTAAATGAAAACAACACTTTCATAATAAAAATATTTCCATTATGGATCTTTCTATGCATAGAAATTAAATTCAATGAAAACAACACTTTTATAATAAAAATTTTCATTATGCATCTTTCTATGCATAGAAATTAAATTCAATGAAAACAACACTTTTATAATAAAAATATTTCCATTATGCATCTTTCTATGCATAGAAATTAATTTTAATAATTTCATATCAATGATTTCCATGCATATTCATAGGTGAATATGTACATGGAGTAAATTAGAATATTTCTTTTAGAATGCACAAACGGTGGGAATTACTCTTTTAGAATAACATACAAATAAACTTTCTTTTCCACCAAATTCAAGAAAATTTTACCATAACCTCCTTTGTATGGCTGATCATTTCTCAATTTTTAACATTCTATTTTCAATTTTAATTAACCCCAATTAGATATAAAGGACTCTAATCTACACAATTTTTAATTTTCAAGAGAGTAAATAATAAGAAAAGTTTAATCAATCTATTTGTTAATTATTCTAGGATAAAGAAAGGCTGAATTGTAAAGAAGAGAAGGGGAGGGCCTTTTCATCAAGGCATAGCATCAGAATTTACTTTAATCAACTATAAAAAATAAGAAATAAAAAAACCATAGATTTGAAATTAAAAAGTAGAAATTTTTAGCTTACATGGAGTTGTAAGCTTTCCTTTGGCTTGAGGGATTGAGGGTTCTACTTTTGTTTGAAGCAAGAGTGGCCACCAATTACTTTTTTGGAGAGGATTAAGCCAAAAACAATTGAATTATTAAGAAAATTCAATGTAATTGGCTCTAGGTAGGAGTAGAGTAACAGTACATAAACACTATTAACCTTTTACAAAGGGGGAAGGCTTCTATTTATAAAAAAAAAAGTGAGCCTCTAACCAAGCAAACTGATTCTAAAATTTTCTAGATCAGTTTGGTCACTTTTTGACCATTTGTGGGTCAGTTTAGCTTACTTTTTGGATCTAGTTGAAACACAAGAGAGGAGAGATGAAAACATCTCATTATTTTTGAGTTTAAAACTCCTCCACACATGTGAAATAGGCACCTCCTTCATGAGGGGAGATCCCCACACTGAGGTGTCAAAAATGCATCATTTCTTCTAAATATCTCTTCTTTTTTAACTAATAAACCTTATCCTTAGTCAACTCTTCATCTTATGTGAGCATTTACTCATTTTTGGGGGATTTTCTTTTATTCTTAAATTTATCTCCTCCCTAAATTTGGATTAATCTTATTGGTCCATAGGAACCTTAATTGGAGCATAATTCAAAATTTTTTGAAAATCTGGACCCTTAGGCTAAGGTCCTTTATACCTATTTATAATTAATTCCAATTGCACATTGGAAAGTTCTTTTTGAATTTTTGTTTTAGGAAAAATCATTTTAGACACTAGGAGGATTTTTATATCCAAAAATATTTTAATTTTGAATTACCTCCCTCTAGACATTTTCTCTCTCCACCAGGGAGGCCAAAATAGATAGAAACAAGATCTGTTATTATTCTGAAAAGGGGATTGGTTATAGGGGGGAGAAACTGGACATCTTGAGGGGATGGGGAGGAATCTTACTACAGGTATGGTTGAAAAATGGTGCGCTTTCGGTGTACGATGGACGAGGGCCGACGAAGCGGTCCTTGAGTGAAGTGCCAGGATACCTAAGGAGGATCCTGGAGGGTCCTGCCAGGCGATGCACGGGCTCGCGATGCCTTGGAAACCCATGCGTATGTCATGGAAGATATGTATGATGGACAAAATGATTATTGTAATCTGTTATACTAGATCTCATTTGGTGACCAGCTCAACGGAGAGTCCAAAGTGATACTGTTTTTTGAGAAACAAGGGACTGGATGGAAATTTTGAGTTATGATATCTGTAACCAATAACTGTTTGTCAATGGATTATTTTATATGTTAAAGTTTTAAAGAGGAGTGTGTGCGTATCTGTATTCGAAAGCAAAAGTTAAGAAAGGCATTCAATTATGGGTGGGTGAGTAATTGTTTGGTTCTATCGATTCCAGTGGTTTGGTGGTGGGGGCTAACCCATGGGCCGGATGGGGTTCGGCTGGAATCAATGGAGTTTTAATAATTAAATTGAAATAATAGGAATACACTTAGAATTTGAGTAGTTAAATAAAACCCTAAAGAATTTCTCAAATGAGTAGATCAAGGACTGTGCCTGATTTTGGTTAGGAAAAAAGCATTGATTTCTTCAAATTAAGTCAGTGATAGTTTTCCTTCTATCTGGTTTAATCAGTGGAAGGATAGTTTAATCAGTTAGAAAATTCATTAAGAAAATCAAAAATGTGGAACCGTCCCCGTTTTTTGGGCAAGAGAAATTTTCCCAGTTTCGGTTTCAAAATGACCACCATTTTAGTCTTGTGTCCGGACATTCGAGGGCGAGGCCCCAAGTGGGAAACCCTGCCCCGTGCAAGAGGAAGCTACTTCCGCTGCTTCTGCTAGCAACCGGGAATCCGATGTGCGGAGGGGGCATAGGGGTCTCACAAGGGGGGGGTTGTGGTGAACCTTATGGATCTTACATGAAAACCCCCACATGCAACATACCGTTGGAAAGCCCTTGTGATTCTAAATCTACCACCTTTGAAAATGGAGTTGCTTAAGTTATGTATTCCCCACTAAAATGTAGGTTCCAATGGTTGTGACATCCATGTTAGATTCCAATGATTCTGGCATCCATGTTACATGGATTCTACCTTTTAGTGGGGGAAAACATAACTTGAGCATATCAACTCCAAATTTGTTGGAGGTAGTAGATTTAGACAAGGGCTTTTCTAATAGTATGTCGCATGTGAGGCTTTTGACATAAGATACACAAGGTTCACCCCATGACCCCCATTTGTTTAGTAAAGTGATGATATAGCTCTTCTTAGAGGGCCCTTTTTTAGTTCAATTTTTTCCTAATGTGACTAAGCTTTCTTGCATAGTAGCATGGAATCTTTTCTCTCTCAACCAAGCACTAAAGGTATCTACATTCTTACCAAACAAAAAATTAAACCACAAGGCATTATATGAATCATAAAACACATACATCATTCTAATGAGCTACCTATACAAGGATGCATTAGTAAAATCTACTTATTTGCCTAGCACCACACCCATAGTAGAAATGAATGACAAATTACCCCTATTTGTCTCACACACCACAATGTCATGAAAGTACTCTACAAGAGGGGGATTCTCAGGAAACTAACCATGCACATCTTTGCACTAGTGCTAACAACCTTGTAAGAAGCCTAGTCCTCACCCAAGGCTTGGTCCTTGTAAAAACCTCTTTTTCCAGGTAATCAATGAAAGGATGATCTCACAAAGTAGAATTGCATAGGTACTACTTAGATTTGTATCAACCCTGACGAGGAGAAGAAGTATGGAAAACTAATCAAGCTTTAGTGTAATGAATAATGGACTAGATCTTCAAATGGAAATCCCCACAAAATATCAAACCACTCTTTGTCACAAGTGGGATTATGTGGGATTCACAACTGATAACATCTATATACATCAAGCATAAAATGATTAAGCATGCTATTTCCTTTCAAAACATGCATGTAAGGAGAATATAAGAGAACCCACGTGTAATATTTCTTCCATATATCATGCTCACAGTTTTCTTCATTCCACTATGTTTGCATTAGAGGCTCTTCCTTAGTTAATCAAGATGGTAGCTTTTTACATACCTCAAAATCGGGTTTTCATTTCCCTTTCACCAAGTAATGAAAAAGTTATACAAAACTACTTATTAAATGTTTGATAATACACCTAGATGCCTCTAGTAAAGAGTGAACAAGTTCACAATACTCATTGAGAAAACCATTTTGTTTAGCTGAGAGGATACCAAACCCATTTCCCACTACTTAGCTCTTTCTATCTGATCAATTTGATTAATATCCTTTCTTTCATCCTTTATGAAATCCTCAATGAAGTAATAAGAATCACATGACCGGTATAAGTAATCCTTCAAATTTATAACCTTTATGTGGCATCTTCATTCAACCTTAAAACAACCACTCAATACCATATTCACCAAATGAAAAAAACAATAAAATAAAGTGATTGTAAGCACACTGTAACAAAGCTATTAATGGAAAGTAAATAACGGTATGAGCTAAAAGCTATGGCCAAGTGTAAAAGGACATTAATAAGTGCAGTGCAAAAGGGACCAAGCATATAAGCCCATGGACTTGCTCATTTACAAACTTTTGAAATATGCAATCTTCTTCAAGCTATTAGCTTAAGCTTTCATGGTGGTAAGACTACTCATGTGTGCATTCCATGTAATGAATGCTAGGATGTGTGCAGTCCATCCCCATTGAGTGCTAACCTTTCTTGCATTGGTATCAGAGCTTGGCTTTGATAAATTTGAGTTAGAGTTGAAGAGAAATTTTCATCCTTCCTTGCATAATTTTTGTAAAATTTTCAAGAAAGGGGTATGAGTTCTTGATTTTCTTGATTCTTTTTAGAGTTTTAATGGTTCTCTCAAATACACAAACTTGTAGAGACATCTCATGTGATAGTGATGGGGGATATGGAAATATGACAAAGTCTTTCTTTATTTGATCACTTTTTGAGGTATTTTGTGTAAAATATGGGTACCCTCACAAAATTTGGGCCAGATTGGACCAAAATTCAAGCCATGGTCCAAACTTTGTGGAAGAAATGGGAAAATTTTGGATGCTCGCATTTTTTTCTCTTTCCCTCTTCTTCCTTGATCTTCTGAGGGATATGGGGCTCCATTCTTCAACTAAGAGCTTGCTTAAGCTCGCGGATTTGTATGAGGGAGACAAGATCTTCAATTAGAGCTCTCTATTGTTGGGATTTCAGTGCTAATTTTTGCTCATAAGGCTACTATGGTTGCATGCATTTGCATGAAGAACCACATGGAGACATGAAGCATATATATAACCATGAAACCTCAATACTACATGTAAGATTCATCTTTGTTGCCTTAATGATGCATAAAGGACTAATTTTAGGGTTTTTGGTGGAAAGTCCTCATGAATTAGGGTTTTCCTCATAAATTCAAAAAATTATCCATATAATCTTCTTGTTCATGATTTCTTCTTCCCAAATATGCTCTCAATGATTGAATCTTGGTGAGAAATCAGGGTTTATGGCCTCTTTGCAAAAAATAGGATTTCTAACCAATTTTTCTAGAAATTGAAGCCATAATCCTTTTCTACCTACCTTCCTCTTCCCATCCATATCACTATGGGTAAATTTGATCAACATAATTAGGGTTTCGGGTTTAGGGAAAAATCATCAAAAATCAGGGTTAGCTTTTATTCCCTCTTTCCATACATACCTTGCCATGACTCTAATCATGATTCCAAACCATTACATGAGGCTCCTTCATCAAGCTTAACATTGTATATGGAACAAGTTGGAATGAAGATTAATGCCATTAATTATGCTTGATTCATATGACATAAGGGATGTCATATGCTTATGTAAAGAGGCACATGTATCGAACATTATGAAGGGAAAGTTGTATTTTGGCCAACAACCTTTTGGAGTTCACCTTTTCAAGCCTCACCATTGGCATTAAAATCTTTTATTTATATGGATTGTTGTAATTATAAGTGCCTTTGTTGTAAGTGGACTCTTACATGCTTGATTGCAAGCTCATAATTGTATTCAAATTTCAATTAAAAAAGGCTTGTAGAATCTAGTATGTTGAGAGTGTACCTTTGGCATAGGTGATGAAGACGCCAAAGGGGAGCATGGCTTAAATCCATCTATCCGCCGTAAAGTGCCTTGGAGAAGCGGATAGATGGAGGAGTAGGTACATCGGTGTGAAGACTTGACCTCAATGTTATGAGACTGACAGGAAACACTAAAACATAAGACTAGGAAAGATTTTTTATATCCATCTATTCGTAAGTTTTAGCGAGGAAATTGGCCGCTTATTTCCAACGGCAACCTACTGAAGTTCATTGGTTATGTGTGCATCATACACCAGACTAACACATCATTAAATCATGCAATAAAGACATCTTATGGGTTACTAGAACAACTATTGGACTACCTACTCACTCAACAACAAAAAAGAAAACACACACTACCACACAGAGTAAATTTCTCAAGAACTAACAACCGGACACAGACATCAAAGACTCAGAAATATAACATGATGACTCATGTACAATGAATCTTAAAATGAAAAAAAAAGAGAGCAACAGTCTTGCAAAATATATATTAAGAGGAGCAATGATACAAAATTGGCAACCAGCCTCTACAAGGCTCAAGGCTCATCCTTTTATACTACTTACTTGCTGCATCTGTCAGTACTAAGATTTCCTCTGGATGGTAAGATGCATTGGTGAGGCATGCAAGAGGTGTCGTTGAGTAATAATGACCTTTAGCTACCATCCGACTGGCGCTAATGATGTAGACTTGCAGTTGTGGCAGGGCAACTAACCGGATGCTGTTTTGGCAGTCATTAGTCCACGATGATAGGTAGTCTGCGTAGCCCTTAGCCTATGGCTAACATGGATTCCCAATCTGACGACTCAAACCAAAAATTGTTGATAGTTTCTAGAATGTTGACTGCTTCTTATCCTCTAGGTGAGTTTTGGTCATGGTCATGGTAGGTACATCTTGGACTTTAAGATCCGGGAGGTAAAAATTGAAGGATACCTTGCATGAGACGAATTTCGGGGATTGATTCTCGAAAGCGGACATCCGGAAGAAAGATCCTGGGGTAGTACTTACTTCTTCACATGCTGCTTGGTTGGTGGTGGATGTCATCCCTTTTCCTTGTTGTTGCTTTGCTGTTCGTTTGAGGACATCATGATGATAAATAGCCGATCTTGGAGTTGGTCATAGTTCTTCTTGAGAGAGCCATGGAATAATCTTCCAGTTCTTCCAACAGATGGAGCCTCCTTATGTTGGTAGGTGAGGGGATGCTTTCTTCGGGGGCTGAGGTGAGGATGGCTCTGCCTCTTCTAGTGATATATCCGCTACATCTGGTAGGAGTTCAGAGATGGGCGGTAGAGGAGTTGCCCATGATCCTTGAATATGAGCCTTCTTGTGTTGTTGTCCTTTGGAGATTGTAGTGTTGTTGGTACCTTTAGACCCATACTGTCTTCTTTGTACTCTTCTGCTGGTGTCAATGGTAATGTATCTTCCCCGTGCAAGTTGCTGATTTATTTGCCATCTCCTTTCATGGTAACTATCTTTGTCATTTGAACTTTGACTGTCAAGGTATCCAGAAGTGAGTTTTTATACTTCATGCCTTGATCTCCAGTGTGGTGAGAAAAATGGTTTTCTTTCTTGGTTGTTGGTGGCTTATCCCTTTGTTGTAAGGATACTGCTTGGTGTCCCTTGATGGTTTTCCTTCATTGAAGAAACTGCTTTGAGATTGTGGATGGCCTCCATATGTGGTGGGTTTCTTTTTAGTGTGATGGTAAGTGTGGCTTGGGGGAAGAACAGAAGAAGGAGATATGGACTATATGGGATGTGGGATGTGGGAAGTGTGGGGCTCTTTAGGAGGGATGGGTGTACATTCAGGTGGTACTTTAGTTGTATGTTTGGGGGTGAGATTTTCTAGAGTGAGAAGGTGGCTCTTAGGGACATAGATGGTATTCTTCATGACTATGTGGTGCTGAGCAGATGATGAAGGGGAAGAGAGAATGTAGAGGATGGTTGGAGGCAAGGGCTTATAGCTTGCAATGGAAAGGGTTGTTGTATGCAAACGAAAAAAGACAGTTGTATTAGTTGTATCCTGTGGAGGTTTAAATAGAGTTGTATTAGTTGTATCATCCTGTGGAGGTTTAAAAAGAGTTACCATCATTGGCGCGGGGTGAATGTCGATTCTTGATGGGACTGCATTATGTCGATGAGCACTTGAGGTGAATCTTCCATGATTATTCGGAGAGGAGTGACGTTATCGAGGTGATGGATGCCCAAGTAGTGGATTAGTGGGGCTGTTACATTGATGAATGGATTTGGTGGCATCGTCGCGTGGTAGGGTGGTTATTATGCGATAGTCGTGGCTGGCTTTTGAAACCGCTCACTGCTGAGTGTGCTGTGAAGACAAGTGCCATCATAAAATTTTTCAACAATCCAGAATGATCTTGTCCATCGGAGCTTTAATTTTTCAAGATGGGGGCCCATTCGAGACTGAAATGAGAGAACTAGATCTTATTCTTTGAATATCCGAAACTTGGAGTGATGGTCAACCCATTTCTTCCTTCTTTTTTGGATGACCTTGGTGATAAAAAAACTTTGAAAGCATGCTTCATCCAAGGCAAGGAGTTGATCTAGGTGATGCTGTAGAGATTCTTCTGGGCTTAACTTTTCTGAAAGAGCAATGCGGACACTTGGTACTAGGAATTCCATTGGGACGACTGCTTCCGTGCCATATACTAATTTGAATGGACTCATTCCGGTAGAGATTTTGTATACTGTGCGGAAAGCCCATGAAGTTGAATATAGCTTTTCATCCCAGTCGTTTTGTGATTTTTATTGACCAATTTTGTGAGAATCTTTTTGAGATTTTTGTTGGTCGATTCAGCTTGACCATTGTCTTGGGGGGGATAGTACACTGTGGATCATTTTGGATGATGAGATGTCGAGTGACCAGCTATTTGATGACATCATTGACAAAGTGTTTACCTTGGTCACTAATCAACTCGATGTGACCATTGGCTTGGGGATAGTACACTCTGGATCATTTTGGATGATGAGATGTTGGGTGACCAGCTATTTAATGACATCATTGACAAAGTGTTTACCTTGGTCACTAATCAACTTTATGGATCATCCGAAACAAGTGATAATCATCTCATAGAGAAATTTGGCAGTTGATTGTGCTATGTTATCCTGGAGAGCACGAGCTTCTACCCACTTGGTGTTGTATTCTGTGGCTACTAGGATATACTTGTGACCGATAAAACGGGTTGGAGGCTTGAATGTCCCAACAAAGTCGAAGCCCCATTTTTGGAATGGTTCTAATGGAAGTACTGGATTATGTGGCATTCTGTCCCTATGTGTTGGCTGGTCAAGACGGTGATGGACGTCACATTGTTTGGCCCAATTATAGGTATCACCAAGTACTGTGGGGACCACCAGAGTCTTGCTTGTTTTTGTTGGAGGATTTTCCTTCCCGTGATATCTCCAATGAAGTGTCCTTCGCTAATCCCTTGATGAGTTTATCTGAGCACAGCTTCCTGCTCATGTGGTGGCATGCATCTTCGGAGTATTTAGTTAATCCCTTTCTTGTATAGCTGACCAGCTATGACATGGAAATGCATGCTGTTGCTGCGGAGAGCAATCCACTTCCACTGATCTCTGGACAATGATCTCTGGACAAATCATTGTCCACCATCAGACCTGTGTGGCAACGAATGTTAGAATTTCATCATACCATGTCTGAGGAATTTGGATGATTGCATCAATTGTGAATAGCCCAATCATCTGCTACTCCACTTGGGGCTTCTCCGAACTCCAAGCAGGAAAGATAGTCTGCTACTGTATGATTGGAACCTAGTGTGTGGACTATTGTGAGGTCAAATTCTTGGAGTATTAGTATCCATCTAGCCAATTTTCCAACTATACTCTTCTTATCCACCAGGTACAACAAGGCGGAGTGATCGACATGGAAGGTAAATTTATTACCCACCAACAAGTAGTGCATGAACTTTGTAACTGAGTAGATCATATCCAAGGCTTCCCTATGTGTGGTGGAATAGTTCTTCTTAGCAGCATTAGAGAACCTTCAACTGGCATAGTAGATAGGCTTCCCTATGTGTGGTGGAATAGTTCTTCTTAGCAGCATTAGAGAACCTTCAACTGGCATAGTAGATAGGCTGGAACCATTTCTTCTCTGCTTCTTGCATGACTATACTACCAACTGCTACATCAGAGGCGTCAACAAAGACATGAAATGGCAGTTCCCACTTTGGGGCTTGGACAATAGGTGCACTAGATAGCATAAGCTTGAGGTGCCGGAATGCAATGTCGCATTCCGATGTCTAATTGAAAGAAACCTACCTTGACAGATTTGTGAGAGGTTTTTTGAAATGGACCATCTGTTGATTCAAAGGGACTACTACATGAGCGAGGTATCTGATCATTCTACTATGCCATCTTACTTGTCCCAGAAATCTTCTTAGCTCTTTGTCATTTGCTGGAGTTGGGGCTTTATAGATCACCTCGACCTTATCTGGGTCGACTGCTATTCCCATCTTTAGAAATGATGTGGCCTAATAGCATTCCACTTTGTACAGAAAAAACACATTTTGCTGGATTCAAGCTTAATTTGGAAAGTCTACATTTGGCAAGACAGAGTTTCAAGTGCATCAAATGTTGTGATATTTTGCCAAAAACACTAAAGTCATCAATGAATTCCCTCATAAAGGACGTGAGAAAATTAGCAAAGATTTCCTGAACCATGCACTGAAATGTAGCAGGAGCATTCTTTAAACCAAAGGTCGTGACATTTGATGTAAAGGCTCCCCATTCTGTGATGAAGGCGGTCTTCTGCCAATATTTCGGAGCATTTGAACCTGGTTGTATCAACTAAACCCATCTAGGAATGAGTACTCTCGTGGCCTGCTACTACATCCAGAAAAGAATTTGTGAATGGCAATGGAAAAGGATCTGAAATGGTAGCAGCATTTAGCTTTCGGTAATCTACACAGACCCTTAACTTCTGAGATCCATCTTTTTATTCACCAATAATATTGGTAAAGCCCAATGAGACTTACTTGCCTAATAAAGCCTTGTTTTAAATATTCAACCAATTATTTTTCCACTTCTTATCTTTCACTCAAACTTACTCTATAAGGTGGCTTACTATAATTGGCTTTGAATCCTTTAAAACTTCTATGGGATGATTTATCACTCTATCCGGAGGTAAACCTTTTGGCAATGTTTTTGAACATCTTTAAATTCTTCTAATACATTAAGAATTAACTACAAATACTTGAATCAAACTTTTCACAATGGTTTTTAAATTGTGGCATTGCATATTAACAAAAAAACATTTGTTCTGTTTCATTCTCTTGATGATTCTTTTGAAGCTCAATATTACATATCGAGGGAGAAGATTGTACATTGGGCTCTCCATGCAATGTAATAAATTTTCCTTTATGCTCAAATGTTACTGTATTATGCAAATATCTTCTCGAAAGTGTTTACCCCCAGTGAAAATAACCATTCTCTCTAAGAATTACATCTGCGGTCAACAGACACATCACTTGAAAATCCAAAAGTGCTTCATACTCTTGAATATTTATCCCAACTAGTTTATCACAACATCCCACTCATATTTATCATAGCCATTGGCTAATGATACTATATAATTATGAGAACTTTGGACTTGAGGGGAAACTTAGGTTTCTTAACCAAGTTGTAATTTAAAAAGTTATGTGTGGCCGTATCATGTATGAGGATCCTAATTTTTTTATTTTTAATATTTCCATGCACTCAAACCAAATTATGTGTCCAAATGATGGTTCCCACATAGATTTTGCCACCATACAACAATGCTTTTCATTAGAATGACAAACCTCAACCGATTTATATTTAGGAGAATCCTTAAGTGTTAACACTTGAATATTGTGCACTGATTTTTCTTTTCTTTTCCTTTAGGTTTATCATTACCATTCCCAATAAATTCTTGTCCTTGTTGGGACTTAAGACAATGCTTTTTATCATGTCCTGGCCCAAAACAAGAGAAACAAAGTTTTTCTTTAATTGCACTCTCAAAATATTACTTTTTTAGAAACTTACCAGGATTGAATTTTTGTTTTTTTGAAGGTTCTTCCTCTTTAAAGAAAAAACCCTTTATTTTTTGAGAGCCAAAATTTTCTCCATGAGGTAAATATATGATTTTTTTAATATCTTTTTTCTTTATGATTACCATTACCCATGGTATCGTCAAATTTTCTTTGTAAATCTTATAGCCCCATCTAAGTTTTTTGGCTCTTTGGAGAAAACTTCCTTCTTGTACTCCCTTTTTAGGCCTCTAATAAAGCCTCTTACTTTTTGAAAATTTTCTATTCCCTTAAGCTTTAAAACAATTTCTCTATAGCAAGCTATGTATTGAGTGAGATTTAAATTCTTTTGTTCCATAGAACAATTATCCCACTCCTCCCAAATTTGATCTTCTTCATTTTCAAGAAGATACTCCTTTAAGAATAATTCCTTAAATGAATCCCAAGAATCGATACTTTCCTAGCTTCCGTTAAACTCATCCACCACTTATTATAAGCTTTGCCTTGTAAGGATAGGCTAGCTTCAATGGGGCGGTTATGATCAAGCACATTTCTTAAAAGATGCAAATCTTACCATTTTTGTAGAAAAATATGGACCACATCTTTATTTCTCTCCTTCTCTTCTTCACTAAAGTGGGTGCCTTTAAATCTTTGAATACCATATCCTGGTCTCTAGTTTTGGGACCCTCTTAAATTATGGTTTCATTCAATCCTTTTTTTCCTTTCCTCACCAATGTTACTTTTAGTTTACTCCTCCCAATCCTTCCCCTCCCATCAAGGAGCTAAGAAGACCCATCATTTTCTTAAGTTTATTTTCTTTACTAGAGGTTTTTTCTTTCATCTCCTTTATTTCCATATCCTCATAATCATTAAAGTCTAAATCTTACATATCTATTTCATTTGGTTTTGCAATATCCTCTTCCATATGGAAAGAGGACATTAGGTTTTCATCCTTCTCACCATTTTCATCCTTCTCACCATTTGGTTTTTTTATTTTCTTTACTAGAGGTTTTTTCTTTCATCTCCTTTATTTCCATATCCTCATAATCATTAAAGTCTAAATCTTACATATCTATTTCATTTGGTTTTGCAATATCCTCTTCCATATGGAAAGAGGACATTAGGTTTTCATCCTTCTCACCATTTTCATCCTTCCCACCTTGAGAAGCCACTAAGCCTAAATGGAAAATTTCTTACAAAGCAAAAAAATGCAACACAATGACCTTACTTGGTTGGGTAATTATGAATTATCCTTAATGATATGAAGAACAATTCCGTTGATTCCT
Organism: Cibotium barometz; assembly: GCF_041138505.1. Classification (NCBI taxonomy): domain Eukaryota; kingdom Viridiplantae; phylum Streptophyta; class Polypodiopsida; order Cyatheales; family Cibotiaceae; genus Cibotium; species Cibotium barometz. The sequence goes on along the minus strand of NW_028229450.1, from coordinate 66,471 downwards.
TCTTGTTGATATATTCTTCAATGATCCTTCAATGTTGTCTTATACTCCACTTGCTCCATGTACAACTCCAAAGTATGTCCAATTTATTAGGCAAGAGGTATTATGTATGGAGAAGATTTGAGAAATATAGGGATTAGCTTATGGAGAAGATTTGAGAAATATAGGGATTAGCTTATGGAGATTAATAGAAAGAGATTAAGGTGTAGAGATTAATGGGTATAGGTAGAATTAGAGTTAGCAAAAATGAGTGGCTCAATGGAAACATGGAAGAGAAAGAACTTGGCTCTGATACCAATGTAATGCTCCTTGCATTATAAGCTTGAGGACTTGTAAGATTGGTACTTTGATTCTCCACCCAACCATATCCCAAATGGACACTAAACTCATGGGGTTATATAGGCCTAAGGGGTGCATGACCTTCCAACTTCAGCCCCTTGACCTTTCATTGGCTATACATTGCGTTTTCATTAACCAATACTTCTTTAACTACTCCTAGAAGGGGGCACCCTCCTTTGTGTCCCTTGGGCTTCCATTGTGCACCATTTACTTCCTATTTTATTTTAAATTTAATTCATATTAACCCTTAGGTATTTCCCATTTGAAATCCCCTAAACCTTATTTATATGCAAACCTTTTACATAAAAATAATCTTTCCTAGTCTTATATTTTAGTGTTTCCTATCAATCTTAGAACATTGAGGCTAAGTATTCACGTCAATGTACCTAATCCTCCATCTATTGGCTTCTCCAAGGCACTTACTGTTAGTCGTCGTAGGCTAAGGGCTTCTGGGAGGACTAATGACCACATCAGTAACAAGTTAGCTGCCCTGCGATAATTTTAAGTGTGCACCTCAGCACCAGTCGGATGGCAGCTCAAGGTCATTATTATTCAGTGGTGCATCCTACATGCCTCGCCAATGCATCTTACCATCCAGAGGAAATCTTAATACTGATATATGCAGCAAAAGCAAGTAGTATAAAAGGATGAGTCTTGATTGTATCATTGCTTGTCTTAATATATATTTTGCAAGATTGTTGTTCTCTTTTTTTTTTTTGTTTTAAGCTTCATTGTACACAAGTCATCATGTTATATTTCTGAGTCTTTGATGTCTGTGTCCGGTTGTTAGTTCCCGAGCAATTTACTCTTTAGTAGTGTGTGTTTTCTTTTTCGCTATTGAGTGAGTAGGCAGTCCAGTAGTTGTTCTAGTAACCCGTAAGATGTTTTTGTTACAGCTTCAATGCTGTGTTATTCTGGTGTATACTACATGCATAACCAGTGAACTTCAATAGGTTGCTGAGAAAATAAGTGGTCAATTCCCTCGCTAACACTTTGGCGACCACGAGCTTGTTGTTGCTTTTTGTTGTTGCCATACCGCCTGCTGTTTGATTGCCATTGTATTTGAAGCTCTCCCCCTTGTTTTCAAAACCGTCCCTCATGTTAGCATGACAACGATGCTACTTAGAGCGTAAACAAGCTTGCCAAATCTTATTTGCCAATCCTAATAACTAGCGTGCTGAATCAGAACCAGAAGAACCACCTCCGACTTAGGGGAAGAACCACTCACCCCTCATCCCCAATAATTTGAACATGAACAATCCGCATCCCACTCAGAAGTAGAACCACCAACTTCCCCCACCCCAACCTCACCACTCCCCCCCACATAGCCTCAATCCTTCACTTACTAGAACACCATGCAGCGATCAGTGGTCACTGTGAAGACTCTATAAAGTATCCCAAATTCTTCAGCAAATGCTCAGAAGATGCAAATGCCCATAGCCTAATGTTTGACACAGCTTGGCATGTCAATATTCCTGGCCCTGTGGGGAGGACCAGAATCTCAAAAAGGCTTCTTTTGTTCCCACACTTTACAAAAGTGCCGCTCTTTGGGTAGCTCAATATGAGTGTGCCCATTTCCCCACCTATGATGCCATCCGGGATGCATTCCTTCAACACTTCAGAGAGGACAAGACATCTGTGCATGTCTTGGATAAGCTGTCCATAATGACCCAGAAGAAGATGACAGTGGAAGATTATGTTGCAAAGTTTTGTAAATTTCTCCACATATCAGATGCAGCTAATCAGCTGTGCTGCCTGCAGAAGAAATTCTAAATTACTATTTCATGAAGGGCCTCAGCAACAAGGAAATCAAACATTCTGTGGCCAGAGTGGACCTGACTACCATTACCATGGAACAACTAGTAGATTCAGCTCTCAGAGCAGAGTGCGTATTAGTAGGTTCGGTCAAACTTAAGAAGAAATCCAAAAATACAAAGAAGTCCAAGCAGTCCTCATCTGGATCTTTGGACGAGGAGAATGATTCCACAGTCAATGAATCGGAGGATGAGGAGCACAAGACCAAGTCCAAGAGCAAGAAGGCAAGGAAAACAACCAAAGAATTGGCTGCACAACCATGGCTCAATTAGCCCATTGAAGGTACGAAGCCTACCCCTACCGTCCAGTCAGATATTTGGTGTGCAAAGTGTCGTAATCCAGGACATGGAGCCAAAGACTACGGCTTAAACGACCTTTGGTGTGCCATTTGTAGAACTTCCGCACATGCAACTGAAGCATGTCAGTATGGCAAGAGAGCCCCTCTGCAACCAATGATGCAACCTCAGGTAGTGGCTACAATTCAACCAGCCTAGCTAATGGCCATGCAAGACCAGTTCCACAGACCTCAGTTCCTCCAACATAATAACTTCCACCCAGAGATGCGACTGGTTCCCCAAGAGCCATGCTTATATGCTTTTACTGCCGTGACCAAGGCCATCAGAAGTCAAAATAATGTGAACTATGGAAAAAGCATAAAGTAGAATTAAAGGAAGCTAAAGCTTCCGCATCCAGTCCAAACCTGAAGCCAACACAGTGGAAATCCAAGTTCTCGATGAGCGAGCAGAAAACCAGCCAACCACAAAAGCAACCGAATCGTCATCCATGGTGATGACCAGATCCATGCAGTCCAAGACTCCGGAGGTGGCATAGAAAATGACCCCAACAAATAAGGGGAAGCCAAAAGGAGTCACTTGGTAGGAACAACACAAAGTTTGGACAAAAATCTCTACTTGGGGTGGAGGAGTAGCAGGCTCAGGCACTACAGAGAAAAGACTCGAAAAAACTCAGACCAATCTGTCAATTGGAATCCCAATACAATGTTCCGAAAAGAAACCCGAAACAAAAAGGCAAAATGCCCTTGCCAGTAAAGATGCATCGGCCAATGTTGGGTATAAAGACACCATGGCCGGAAGAAGGTGCGGAAGCACAAAAGCATGAAGACTGCCCAAGTAGGCTCACAGAATCCACCCAGAAGCCGTATGATCTGTGGGAAGATTTGAAGCGGCAGCCAATACATATGTCTATGGAATAGTTACTCACACTTGTTCCAAGTTTTAAGGAGCAGCTGATCGGTAGCTTGAAACCTCAAAAAAGATGCCAGTCATACACCCACCGGAAGCTTTGAATCTAGAGAAAGTAGAAGCTACATCAAAACCCATTATATGATGAAGCCATTCCAATGATTCAGGTCAAGTTGGCCAGAGTGGATATAACAGAAGTCAATTCCAAAGTCAATTTCCTATCATATACAAAATGCCACATGCTCAGTTGAGCACGTGGGAACCCGCACCATGGTGGATCAATGCAGGCGAGTGCAGCCACTCAGATTAATCCGCGAGCTCACACTAGAGGTATCCAGATATAGTTTCCAGATAGCAGTAGTAGTGCTCTGGATGGAAGATATCAAAGGTGCTTATCCAATGTTTCTCGGTAGACCCTGGTTCTACCAAGCACGAATTAAGTAGGATTGGGACATGGATATAATCACTATCCACCAATGGGAAGAAGAAGATCAAGATCTATGTTGCCAATAGGCGGAAAGTGGAAAAATTGGCCGAAGGGATCGACATGCTGGATGGTCTAGACTTCAAGGAGGAAGAGGAATATATCCAACAAAATGCTAATTTGATCAGTCTATTTGAAGTAGATTTAATTCGGATCATAGACAGATATCGACCCAGCACTCCACACATAAATGAGAACTTAAAAAAAAAACCTCTCCAAGGATGGAAGGAGACAACTCAGAGAAACTAGAAGATTTCTATGAGGTCTAGCGGAGGAAGGCAATACTCTGAGCCTGTAACAATTGATTTCAGTAGAAAAAGCTTCTGACACAGATCTCAATCACTCTAAGCGAGTCAAAGAAGATGAATTGATAGAGATGAACTTGGGCACTGGTGATGATCCCAAGATAGTCAGGGTTAGTGCAAAGCTGGACAATAATTCCATGGAAAAGTCAAGGAGCAGCTCACTTCCTTCAAAGATGTATTTGCATGGAGCTACACTGACATGAAAGGGATTGATCCTAGCTTCTACCAACATAGGATCAACCTAAAAGAAGATGCCATCCTTATCCAGCAACAAAGATACCGGATGAACCCAAACTATGCCAAAAGGGTGAATGAAGAAATAGATAAGCTCCTCCAAGTTGGGTTCATATACCCAATCAATCGAGCCACATTGCTATCACCGATCATATCGTCCCCAAAAAAAAGAAAAAAGATGGATCTATGCGCTTGTGCATAGATTATTATGGATTGAATGCAATCACAATAAGAAATAAATTTCTTATTCCTAGGATAAATAAGTTGTTTGATCAACTCAAAGGTGCCAAATATTTTAGTACGATATTTAAGGTCTGGATATCATCAAATAAGAATTAGAATTGATGATGTGCCAAAACAACATTTAGGACATCTTTTGGGCACACTGAGTTTTTAGTTATGCCTTTTAGTCTAGCTAATGCTCCCACTACTTTTATGACCATGATGAACACTATACTTTATCCTTATTTACAAAAATTTGGGGTGGTTTTTATTGATGATATACTAGTCTTTAGTCAAAATGAACAAGAACATATTGAGCACCTTAGAAAAGTATTTCAATTATTAAGGAAAAACAAATTATTTGCTAAAAAATCTAAATGTGGTTTCTTCAAAAAAAATGCAACACATAGTGTCCAAGGAAGGGATTTGTATGGATCCTGATAAAGTTGAAGCTATATTGAGATGGAAGGACCCATCTAATATTTGATGAGTTACAAACCTTTTTAGGAATTGTAGGGTTCTATCAAAAATTTATAAGGAATTATGCTAAGATAATATTCCAATGACAAATTAGCTTAAAGGAAAATGAAAACAATTTAGTTGGAAATCCTACAAAAGTTTGATTTTTAAATCACATATAGAAAAGGAAAATTTAATGTCATGGGGCAAATGCTCTAAGTCGAGCACCCATGATAAATGAGTTGAGTTTTACTCAACTAGAAAGTGAATTGTTGGCTCACTTAAAAGAAAAATGTGCTAATGACCCTGGCTGTCAAGTAGTTTGAAATTACTTGATTAAAAAAGATAACTCTCAAATAGAGAGTAAAGAAAATGCAGCTGTGCTAGTGATATAAGGGTGTCACTTAAAAAAGATAGTGGTTCAAAGGAATCACTTAAAGATAGTGGTTCAAAGGAATCACTTAAAGAAGGGTGAATAAGTGAAAAAGATCATTGGGAAAAAATTTCCATTGATAATGGATACTTGTTATATAAAGGTCACATTTGTGTACCTAAAGAAGAAAATATTCGTGACAATATTTTACTAGAATGTTATGACAATCCAAGTGTGGGGGACTTGGGAATTTCTAAGACATCCAAAATTATTGGGCAGGTTTAAAGAAGGGACGTCCAAAATTATGTTATAAAATGCCCTAAGTACCAAGCCAATAAAGCTGAGCACCTAAAAATAGGTGGAATATTATAACCACTACTAATACCTGACGGTAAGTGGCAAAGTATTTCTATGGATTTCATAGTGGGACTACCCCAAGCAAGTAGAAGGAATGATTCATTGTGGGTAGTAGTGGATAGGTTAACCAAGTTGGTACAATTTATACCAACTAAAAAAGAAGTAAAAACACTAGAATTGGCTAGAATGTTTATCCATCATGTATACAAATTGTATGGATTGCCAATAGACCGAGATACAAATTTTACAAGCCATTTTTGGAAAGAACTATTCAAAAACTTAGACACCAAACTTAAAAAACACAAGGATCAAACGTAATTTGGAGGGTTAAAGTGCATAGTTGAGTTTTTAAAAAAATAGAGGATTTTTACCCTCAGACTAAAGTGAAGTGGACCACATATTTGGATAATAAACGTCATAAGCTTTCTATAGAACTAAAGAGATTCAAAATTGGATATCATTTTGGGTTTTCCCAATTGAAAAAGGTTTTTAGCCATCCAAAGGGGAAGCCTAAAGAAGTTTTAGGAGGTATTGCAAGATGCCAATGTTGAGCATGCAAAGGGGAGGACTAAATAAGTTTTTGGAGGGGAAAACTAAAGATGTTTTTGGCCTCAGCCATATAGAGGGGAAGACTAAAGAAGTTTTTGGAGGTGTTGCAAGATGATGTGGGGGACCTGGGAATTTCTAAGACATCCAAAATTATTGGGCAGGTTTAAAGAAGAACGTCCAAAATTATGTTATAAAATGCCCTAAGTACCAAGCCAATAAAGCTGAGCACCTAAAAATAGGTGGAATATTATAACCACTACTAATACCTGGCGGTAAGTGGCAAAGTATTTCTATGGATTTCATAGTGGGACTACCCCAAGCAAGTAGAAGGAATGATTCATTGTGGGTAGTAGTGGATAGGTTAACCAAGTTGGTACAATTTATACCAACTAAAAAAGAAGTAAAAACACTAGAATTGGCTAGAATGTTTATCCATCATGTATACAAATTGTATGGATTGCCAATAGACCGAGATACAAAGTTTACAAGCCATTTTTGGAAAGAACTATTCAAAAACTTAGACACCAAACTTAAAGAACACAAGGATCAAACGTAATTTGGAGGGTTAAAGTGCATAGTTGAGTTTTTTAAAAAATAGAGGATTTTTACCCTCAGACTAAAGTGAAGTGGACCACATATTTGGATAATAAACGTCATAAGCTTTCTATAGAACTAAAGAGATTCAAAATTGGATATCATTTTGGGTTTTCCCAATTGAAATAGGTTTTTAGCCATCCAAAGGGGAAGCCTAAAGAAGTTTTAGGAGGTATTGCAAGATGCCAATGTTGAGCATGCAAAGGGGAGGACTAAATAAGTTTTTGGAGGGGAAAACTAAAGATGTTTTTGGCCTCAGCCATATAGAGGGGAAGACTAAAGAAGTTTTTGGAGGTGTTGCAAGATGATGTGGGGGACCTGGGAATTTCTAAGACATCCAAAATTATTGGGCAGGTTTAAAGAAGGACGTCCAAAATTATGTTATAAAATGCCCTAAGTACCAAGCCAATAAAGCTGAGCACCTAAAAATAGGTGGAATATTATAACCACTACTAATACCTAACGGTAAGTGGCAAAGTATTTCTATGGATTTCATAGTGGGACTACCCCAAGCAAGTAGAAGGCATGATTCATTGTGGGTAGTAGTGGATAGGTTAACCAAGTTGGTACAATTTATACCAACTAAAAAAGAAGTAAAAACACTAGAATTGGCTAGAATGTTTATCCATCATGTATACAAATTGTATGGATTGCCAATAGACCAAGATACAAAGTTTACAAGCCATTTTTGGAAAGAACTATTCAAAAACTTAGACACCAAACTTAAAGAACACAAGGATCAAACGTAATTTGGAGGGTTAAAGTGCATAGTTGAGTTTTTTAAAAAATAGAGGATTTTTACCCTCAGACTAAAGTGAAGTGGACCACATATTTGGATAATAAACGTCATAAGCTTTCTATAGAACTAAAGAGATCCAAAATTGGATATCATTTTGGGTTTTCCCAATTGAAATAGGTTTTTAGCCATCCAGAGGGGAAGCCTAAAGAAGTTTTAGGAGGTATTGCAAGATGCCAATGTTGAGCATGCAAAGGGGAGGACTAAATAAGTTTTTGGAGGGGAAAACTAAAGATGTTTTTGGCCTCAGCCATATAGAGGGGAAGACTAAAGAAGTTTTTGGAGGTGTTGCAAGATGATGTTGATGATAATGTGCAATGGATGATAAGAATGTTTCTCAAGTAACATTAGGTGATAGTGGCCACAATTCTGTGGATTGAATGCATGCTAGAGAGGAGAGTGACCAGATACCCAAGGGGAGATGCCAATGTTGATGATAATGTGGATGCAATGGATGATAAGAATGTTTCTCAAGTAAAATTAGGTGATAGTGGCCACAATTCTCTTGATTGAATGCATGCTAGGGAGGAGAGTGACCAGATACCCAAGGGGAGATTCCTAACACAAACCTTCCAATGAGAATGGAGATGAAATCAATGATAATGATGATACATTCTATGATAGAGGGAATGATGGATAGCTTCAATCAGAAATAGGAAATGTTGATGAGTGAGATGTCTTCCCTTAGGAATGAGCTTAAGCATGCATCATGGTGGAAAATCCTCTATGGATACAACTCATGGTGAAGACTTAATGCATGGTACACAAGGATTGTCTTCTTCTTCTTCTTGGATACATGAAGAAATGTCATCTCAAAGCAAGGCGACCAATGGGCATTTCATTGGCAATGCTAATGAGGGTGGTCATGCTAACAAGGAGAACCATCCACCATCATCAATGTCTATGGGAGGAGACCATCATCAAATGCCTTCTTCTTTTTGGAATTAAGACAAAGGGAAACATGTGGCCTTTGAATTCACACTCATGGATGGAACTTAGAATGATAGAAGACCTTCCACAAGGATTCTTTTTGAAAACACTAATGAAGATAGAGATGAATTCAAAGGGGTAAAGGACAAAGTGATTCTCACCAAGCTCAAAAGAGAAAGCACTTCCAATGAAGAGTTTGAAAAATGGATCAACAAAATGCATATATACTTTCAACTCAATCCACATGGAGCGAAAGGGAAAAGGTATATTTTGCAACTCTTCACCTTGAAGGATATGCTCACACTTGGTGGAGACACATCTCTTCTCATGGTTATGAGGTCACTACTTGGATAGCTTTTAAAGATGAGATGAGGGATACATTTACATCAGAATTACACAACAACAAGGTCATTAGTTCCTGGAATGATTTGGAACAACAAAGAGGGTTGAGTGTAAAGGAGTACTCCAACTAGCTCCTAAATCTTGCTTTGCATGTAAAAGGGGTGAGTGAGAAGTACCAAATGATCAAGTACATTAAGGGCTTGAAGTCTAGCATTGGTGTGGATGTAAATACTCAAAGACCTTTGTCTCTCAAAGAAGCTATGATGCTGGCTGAGATTATGAGGAGAAGTATACTCATACTAGGTAGCAATACAAGGGTCTTCAAAAGGGTGATCGAACTTTTAGTTCTTATGTGAAGCCTCCAAATAGTTCTACAATGGGATCTTCCATTCCAAGATATCCTATGGTTTACGGTAGGGATAAAATCCAAATTTTAGATTTGGGAATGTCTCTTCCAAAGGCCCAAGTGGAGATAGGAAGCCTTCAAGTGGTGTTACAAAGAGTAATGTGATCAAGGAGAATTGTATAAAGGAGCTTAAGAGCAAGGCTTATGCTTCAAGTGTGGAGAGAAGTGGAGTAGGGATCACTACAAATCATGTAAAGCAAAGAAGTTATCCTTGAGTATGATTCTCACATAACAAGATGATGAGGTACTTGAGGATGATGCAAAACAATTCGCTGATTACAATGAGCATGATGATGAAAATCATGATTATGAGCGTAGTGGGGAGTTTCCTTTTAATCCGTGGTGGAGCTCATAAGGGAAAGCTTGATTTGAATTAAAACAATTATTTAGAAAGCTTCTCAATCTTGAGAGGGGTTGAGAAGAAGAAAGTCATTGAGATAAATTTGAAAAAACCATAAAAATTGATTTTACCTCCAAGTTTGGCTTGATTCTCTATTAGCAGCAGTGAAGCCCCCAACCAATCAGTTGGTCCACCAAGAGGAGAAGAGCAACTCCAAGAGTTGTTGTAGAGAGAGAGAGGGTACTCAGTCAACTCTTCAGCTTATGTGAGCATTTACTCATTTTTGGGTATTTTCTTTTATTCTTTGGATTTATCTCATCCCAACACTTGGGTTAATCCAATTAGCCCATTGGAACCTTAATTGGACCATAATCCAATTTTTTTAAAAATGTAGACCCTTAGGCTAAGGTCCCTTATACCATTTTCAATTAATTCCTAAAGCACATTGGAAAGTTCATTTTCTTCTATTTCAGGGGAATCCATTTTAGACACTAGGAGGATTTCTATATCCATAGATATCTCAATTTTGGATTATCTCTCTATAGACATTTTCTCTCTCTAGGCCAAAACAGGGTAAAACAAGATCTTTCTTCTATTTCAGAGAGGGGAATAATTACAAGAACGGAAGGGGAGGTTCTTACACCTTTACACCTCAAAAGCTGGAGGGAGGAATCTTACATCGTGAATGGCTTAGTGAAATCTGGGCAAACCAAGATAGGGACTTTTGTGAGCATCTTTTGGACATTAAGGTCAAATCAATTGTAAGCTAAAACAACATGCAAATCTTAAAAAAAAAGCCCCAACAATAGGTTGTAGGGACAAACATGATGTCTCATTTTCTTGTGGCCTACAAGGGCTTTTTTTATATGTTTTGATTGCATTTCCAATGGTGTAATCCATTGCTAAAACATTAAGCCCATTATGTAAGCTTGTGCCTTCGCACACTTTCACTGCATGCAAGGCAATACATGCCAAGGAAAACCTTAAAACACATTAAAAAAACCCAACATGTTTTCCATTGCCACATGACAAGAAAAAAGGGAGGAAAAGGCTTGCCTACCTTTGGATTACTATGCGAGGAGCTTGAGGGGAGGAGCTCTCTATTGCAAGGAGACCCAAAAAGGAAGTAATGTTGAGTTACCCTAATAAAATTTCCTTCAAATGAAATGTAAATTTTAAATGTAATGTAGTAACTAGATTTTAACTGCATTAACTTAACTGACTGTTTAAGCACATTAAGAGTATTCTTAGGTTGTAAATAACTTTATGTCAGACCATGATTTTGATTTAATCCTACATTGAAAACTAGTTTGTCTTATATTAAAAGAAGATTATGAGATATTATAATAACATTATAATTAAATTTTAGAATTAGTTTATACTTCTAATAATTTTTAATTTTTAATTCACTTAATTTTAGTTGGTGAATATAATGCCAACACAAAATAAAAGATGGAATATTCAGTTGACTAACTTATTGTTTATGAAGGACATAAATGGCTAGAAATGTATTTACCTATAAATCCCTAAAAATTATAATGTATAGTGTGCTAGTCTATATGCTAATCGATTATTAATAGTACAAGCTCTTGTTTAGTAAAATAAGCATGGTTTGAAAATGTGTATTTCTCTTCATCATTAAACAATTTCAAGCTCAAGCATCAACTTTTGAGTCACGTTATTTGCATTTTTCTTACCTTCCTTGTTGTTTTTGGGATGCCTTTTATTGTAGTTATTAGAGAGATACGAGAGGACCGATTACATATGAATATGGTTCTCTTATGTGTTTCCACTGTGATGAAATGCCTAAGCGTGTTATGTCCTACCCCGCATTAGTATATTACTATATTCCTAATGAGAGAGAGAACACTACAAGATGCACTATACATTGGGGTGCCCATGACCATCCTATCAACATAGGTGTATCAAGGGAACAAGGGAAGCAAGTAAATGATATGGTTTTAACACAAGATAAACTAAACCCATATGCTACTACAAAAAACATTGAGGTGATGTTACAAACAGGACTTGTTGATGGAGACATTAGTAGCCAATAAGGCTGATACATTGGAGGAGCTAGAGATGACATTCATCTTCAAGAGGTGCTTGAATCAATTGCACCTTTAACTTAAAGAAGAGGGCTACAAAGGTCTGTGGCGATTTGCAAGAAAGTATATATAAGGGGGGAACATAGGTATGGATTCATTACTTAAGTTGAAGAGAAGGTGTAAGTATACTTTCCTTAGGGTGATGTTACAAAAAGGACTTGGTGATGGAGACATTAGTAGCCAATAAGGCTGATACATTGGAGGAGCTAGAGATGACATTCGTCTTCAAGAGAGGTGCTTGAATCAATTGCACCTTTAACTTAAAGAAGAGGGCTACAAAGGTCTGTGGCGATTTGCAAGAAAGTATATATAAGGGGGAACATAGGTATGGATTCATTACTGAAGTTGAAGAGAAGGTGTAAGTATACTTTCCTTAGGCAATTGACAGTCAACCCCATGTTTTTAAGATGTCTAGTATTGGGCCAGGTTTAGGTATTGATCTGGTTAATAGGATAGAGCCAAGAGAAAGTCTGGGAGAGAAACGGGTGCATTTTGATCATGTGGATCATGTGAAAGGGTGGTCAACAATAAAAGCCCACATGTATGATCCTTTATTAGGAAACTTCTTATACAATTATAACATGTGAGTTTAAATGTGAATATAAAGAGGCACAAATAGAACTATGAATAATCCTAAATACATAGATGTTGAAGAATTATTATCCAATCCCATAATTCATAGGAATCTGATGAGGCTACTGCTAAGTGGCTTGCACTGATAAAACCATTTATAATTGTGGCCCAAGGAATAAGCTAGTTTGGAAAACAAAGATAATGTGGGTTTCATTGGGAAATGAGCATGGTGGATCATACAAAAAGATGTATTAAACCTGAGTTTCAAGTGGATCATAAATTGCTTTGTTAGAAAAGTGAAAGAGTGCATCCTCGCCAGATATATGTTAGGGAGATCCCAGAATATGGTAGAACAAAAAACATGAAAAGGAAGGTGAATTACCAACCCACTAAACACGGTTAGATTGGTGGGATATGAGAGTATCACATGAAGGATAATGTTCTTGCAACAACAAACAAGCTAAGAATGCAAGCTTTTTTCCAATAGTGAATCTTTCTTAAAACAAACACTTTAGCATGAGAGAAGCCCATGGTCATTTGAACTATATCTCATTATATGAAGCATCAACATCAGCTCTGGTAATGGTAGTGTTGCAAAGTGCCAATTACAATGGATTTTTGATAGGGAAACACCTTGGAATAGGGCGAAGCTTGGACAAACTTCAAGAGAGAATTCTAGCAAGAGAATCAACTACAACCACAAAGAAGAAGTTAGTTGACTTGACTCATATAGTTATTGAAGAGGCAAGTATACAATCACCTGAAGTGAATAGGCCATCAACAAAAGAGAGAAGTGAGATAAAAAAGAGGTCTAGTGAACCCACACATTATTCTAGACAATGATAGTCATATAATTATTTTGAAGAGGCAAGTATACAACCACCTGAAATGAATAGACCATCAATACAAGAGAGAAGTGTGAGATGAAAAAAAGGTCCAGTGAACCTGCATATTATTCTAGAAAATGATAGTAATAGGCCAAAATATGTAACTATCATAACAAAGATAAATAAAAGAGACGGGCAAAGATATTCAAGGGGATTGGCTGATGACATTGTTACTTGCAAGGCGTATAAGATACATGAAGTAAATTGGGCTATAAGAAGAATAAAACCACACATTGTGGTGACATGCTTTGTATTTAGATCATCAATAAGATCACATTGTGGAGCTCTAGTGAATGATTTAGGAAATAATGCCACAAAAGAAATGTTGGCTCCATGCTTTAAAGGTAAGAGGGAGCACCCAAACAGGATTTGTGAACAAAAAATCAAGCAAGAAGAGAGAAGGGGAGCTCACAATAAAACTTTTGTAACTCCCGTGCATATAGTATGCAAGAGGTATAGGGGATTGCAGAATTACACCACATAAAGGTTGTGCATACAGAGTGCTAAAAATTAAAAAATTCCATGCATATTGTATGCACGAGGTATATGACATGGAAAAAGTAAACCCTCTTAGCAAAGGCTCAAACTTGGGAGTTACTTTGGTCTCTAGCATAACCGTCATTGTGCTATTGTTGTGTGTATGCACCGATTAAACCTATCTAGCATGCATCCATCATTCTCAGCATGTTGTATGTGCATTTGTAATCCTTAGCACTGTATAACTTTTGTGCATTGTAATTTTGGAATCACTTGATAGATTATTTTTGGCAGTTGTAATGCTCAGTGCCATGTATTACATTGGTATTATGTACTTCCATGTATCATGTTGTATGCACATTTGGTTATTTTAACCGTGTGGAGGATCCTTTTGAATATTTTGTAACTCCATACTAATTTAATGAAAGAGCTTCAATTTTGTCCAATTTTGTTCTATTTTCTTTCATCTTAATTGAATAATAATGTCATGTACTATATTTCCTTTCATATTGTGACTGAATGAGAGTGTCATGTGTTCAATTTTCTTTCATCTTGACTAAATGAGAGTGTTGTGTGTTCTATTTTCTTTCATCATTAACTAAATGAGAGTGTCATGTGTTTAAGATGGGATTCCTATAATACCTTGGGAGATCTTATGAGCTCTATCTTAATTAAATTCTATTTTCATGTGTTCAAGAGTGCATATTAGCCCTAAAGTGGCAAGTACTATGTCCTCTAGTGATGAAGATCCCATTGAGGAGGTCACTACACAATCATGTAAGCGAATCACACCAGTAAAACAATGCTCGGTGGATCTTAATGGTATACTGATCCTTATACTAAGTAAAGTACTCTCATCCATGTGACTAAAATATTAGGCCTTGTAAAGGATTTACAAGTCACTCCAATATGACCTAGATTATTACTTACTTTGAAACGGATAATGAATTTCTATGACAAGCACAAACAAAACGTACAACAAAAGGTATACATTGAGAGAGAGATATGATATCACATGAATGGGAATCCAAGATTTTAGTATGCGACATGAATGGGAATCCAAGCTTTTCCTATGTGGCATGAAATTAGGTGTTCCAAAAAAAATTGCATAGGTAGGGACCGTAGTTTTTCCCTCAAAAATGCCGTCAGGATGTGCGTGTTGTTAGACTCAAGACTAACGACATTTCTACCCACTACACCTGAGCCGACAAAGCAAACTTCTCAACCTTGGCACCAATCTACACAATGGTCTTCCTTGAACTCATATAGGTGTTGAGCACATACTTCAAATGTTGGTGAATGCTGCATCTATCCTTTAGTCAAGTCATGCTACCCATGAGAACCATTAACTCAAAACATGGTGTTTATACTTTACATTGAATGAGCTACTAGGTACCTTACCTTAATAATCACTGCCCCTTAATTGATAGATCTAGTCCTTAGGCCCCATTTCATTCTTGATGTGGTCATTCCCCTATGGGCCCCATAAAGGATCATTAGGCACCCCCTTCCTTTGCAACATTGTAATTTAAATGATCCTCCTTGTTGTAAAGTGAACACTAGCTTTGTCAATGCCTTATTCCAACATTTTCAAGCATGTGTGTAACACGAGGCTAGATATACAGCATGAGGTCTCACAGTTGAGCAAATTTATGCATAGCCTAGGTACGAAGCATTGGAAGGCTGTTAAGCAAGTTTTTTACTATTTATAGGGCACTCAGTATTTTGGATTATTTTATCCAAAGGGGGGTGAGTCACAGTTACATGCTTTTAGTGATTCAGATTGGGTTGGATGTTATGACACACGAGTGTCCACTAGTGGGTTTTTCTTTCGCCTTAGTGATTCATGTATATCATGGCTCAACAAGAAGAAGCCCACAGTGGCCACTTCTAGCTATGAAGCTGAGTACAGGAGGGCACCTTTTATAGCTATAGTTGAGTGTGTGTGGCTCAGACATCTTGGCTGATTTGAAGTCCTCATCACGATTTCACTGACAGCCAGAGTGCATTAGAAGTTGCAAGGAACCCAGTGTTTCATGGTCGCACTAAGAACATTAAGGTGCATTACCACTATGTCAGGGAAAGATTATCTGTAGTAGAGATCAACTTGGTCTATAACACCATATTAGTGAATTTGGGAATTTCCCAATTCCCATTTTTGAATACTTAAAAAAGGGGACATGGATAACATGTTTGTAAGTTTCTTAAAACCCTATCATATGACCTATCGTTGGAAAGCGCTTGAAAAATGGAATCTAAAGAGCTATAAAGCGCTCATTTTGGATTAGTGGTGTTCAAGTTATGGTTAATCCAAACTTTTGACCACGTGTCCCAAACTTGTGAGAAATTCCCATATTCCCCAATATGGTATTCTATGTGCCTACACATGACAACATGGCAAATTTATTCACGAAGGCTCTTCCTTTCAAAGCTTTTCATAAAGCTTTGGGCTTACTACCTTTTCAGGATTGATCGACCATACTCTGTACATGTTCACATCATCACTCCAGGGGGGGATTTGTAGCATTATATGGTAGTGATGTGTGTGAACACACTTAGGACCACTGGGGCACTTTTCCTTGACTATGAGGTTTTTTCCCCCTTGCATATGTACACCCTCTTATCTACTCATTTTGGGGTGTGTATTTATCTTTTATATGGCACACATTTGTTCATTCTAATCTAGTGAGTTTGTGTGCTCTCAAGCTTCTCTATCTTGTGTGTGCACATTGTTTGCAACCCTAACCCTAATTCCAATAGGATGGGGGGGTCATGGTGGGCGAAAGCCTGGTCAATGGTACAAACCATTGCCTGAAAATTTTCTTCAAATTGCAAACCTCTCCAAATGAAGCTAGAATCTTTACAACACATTGATCTCTAATCCTTGGGGTGAAGATATCTAAATTAGCCTCACAAGTCGACGTACTCAATAAGAGTCCGATTGACTCCTTTGATGTACCATAGAGCACTTAAATATACATAAAAGCATAAAAAGCACATGGAAAAAAGCATGTAGAAATAGGTCCTACTCAACAACAATTGACAAGAATCCTGCCACAAAGAGGGACATCATTGAAGGCCAATTTCTTCAAATAATGAATGCTGCTTTAATGAATCAGATGAGAAACTAAGAATCACAATTTCGTTTTGATGATTTTATCTACATTCCTTTGGATCCTTCCTTCTCTTCTCCCCCATTATTAACATCTCTTAGTTTTCCAACTAACACAAATCCCATGTAACTCTCCTTATGATTGCCAAAAAACAAAGTGAGTAAAAAATATTTTTTTAAAAAAGGCTCACAAAAATATAAAAATGCAATCATTTGCAAACCCCACCACCCCCACTAGTTATCTCTAACCTTTCATTTACTAACTAGCCTTTCTTATTCCTTCCAAAGGAACAATGACCATTGAACGTCATTCAACATCAAAATCCATCAACAAAACTTGCCAATTCTCCCCACACAAAGGTCTTAAATACGATCATGAGGACGCGATCGGCATCAGGAAGGGGGGAATGTTAACCCATTCCTAGGGTTAACAAGAGCTACTACCATTATCTTATATCAAGGAGTCAAGGTAGATACACCAAAAGGTCATACATTCAAGACATGAAGCAATGGTGTCCCAATCTACAACTTGGACGGGCGCCTGTAATGGTCCTATGGAATACTTATGGCAATTTTTGCTTTAAGAGAGTGTGGTAGTAAGTTAGGATGAAGTCCCAAGTGATGTACTTCATGGATATATTATGAGATAGGTCATTGTAATTGCATTAGACCTCTTATGAGTCTAGAGTTTCCGGTCAGCCGCCATAGTTTAAGTGAGTGTGAACACTTATGGCCATGTATATAAGTGAATATCTCTCATAATACAAGGACTCTCCCATTGTGCAATAGAATCTTGATCTTGCTAATCTTCTTGCTCTCTGATGCATGCTAGTGAGTGTGTGTGAGTGAAGTGAGGTGAGAGGAGGGATGAGCACATGTAGTGAAATGCGGAGGTGTGACAACACCGTGGGAGGCACTGTGGAATCGCTCCTCAAGGATATGTAGACCTTAGAGACCTCAAGGGTTACGAGCTCAGCCCCACTAGAAAGATCCTCACAACAGTTGTGGTTTATCGGGTAATCTCTTATTGTGTTTCAGGGGGGGTTTGGGTGAGCCATAACACTCTTTTACCACACACTTACTCTATCTCTCTTTCTCTTTCACATACACACAAACACACAAACACTCTTAGTCTTCACACACACACACACACACATTCTCTATCTATTTTCTCACACACGTTCTCTCTTTTTTGTGCACACACGCACTCTCTCTCTTTTTTCCCACATATACACACTCTCTCAATTTCATGCATGTACACTCTCTCTTTTTTGCCACACACACTCACTCCCTCTCCTTTTCTTTCACACACTCTCTCACTTTCATGCACACACACTCTCTCTCCTTTTGTTTCACACACTCTCTCTTTTCCTACACATGCATCCTCTCTCTCTCTCTCTCTCTCTCTCTCTCTCTCTCTCTCTCTCTCTTTTCCCACACACACATTCTCTCCCTTTTACACATGCATCCTCTCTCTCTCTCTCTCTCTCTCTCTCTCTCTCTTTTCCCACACACACATTCTCTCCCTTTTACACACACACTCTCCCTCTCTTTCTCTCTCTCTCTCTCTTTACACACACATAATCTCGCTCTATCTTGCACACACACTTTCTCTCTCTTTACACACACATAATCTTGCTCTATCTTACACACACACTTTCTCTCTCTTTTACCACATGCACACTCTCTTTATCTTTCTTACACACACACTTTCTCTCTCTTTTACCACATGCACACTCTCTTTATCTTTCTTACACACACAAAGACACTCTCACTCTTTTCCCACACATACATACACTCTCACTCTTTTGCCACACACATACACATTCACTCTCTAATTTCCCATGCTAAGACATTCTCTCTCGTTCACCTACACACACATATTGACACTCTCATTCTTTTCCCACACACATACACATTCACTCTCTATTTTCCCATGCTAAGACAATCTCTCTCATTCACCTACACACACTCCCTCTCTTTCTCTCTCCCTTTCACACACACTCTCTCTCTCTCTCTCTCTCTCACACACACACACACACACACACACACATTCTGTCTCATTCACACATTATATCTCTTTTGAAATGTGCATTATCCTCTAATGGTTGACCTTGGGTCAAATGTAAAATTTTACACAGGTTAGCAATGTCGTGCAAAATCTAACAAAGGTCACTATTAACAAATGAAAGAAATAATGATACACAGAGGAACAATGTTGCAGACAAACAGCTTACGGGAGCTACCCCCTCCCTTGCATACAAACCCCACCGTTGTTCCAAATATCATTGTGTTAGAAAATAATGTAACTATTTGACCCCCAATTTCTACTACTGCTAGTGATACCAACTTACATAAGTACTTATTATATATTTATAAACATTCTTCAAGTGATAATTCCTATGCTTACAAACTTCTAACAAGACATGGCTTGTTGTGTAGAGTTTTCTTTTGGGAGGATAGCATTTTGTGAGTTTGATGTCCATTTGCTTAGGACAACATGGACCTTAGAACCCCCTCGCCACTATAGTCCACAGGGTCTTAAAGACCCTTGTTAGGTGAGATCCACGACCACCGTGCATTGAAGAGTGTGCACACAAATCTTGACCATCCATCTTCAAAGTAAACTTAGCCCATCTTCAAAGTAAACTTAGTCCACTAAACTTGGCCCACTAAACTCGGCCAAGTAAACTACGTAGCACCAAAAAATAGCACGGCAATAATGGCTTGAAACCTCATGGTTCCATTGCTTGAACGTATAGTGTAGTGGGTAAGATATTTCCAATGGTGACCCAAGGTCCTGAGTTCAAATCCTATTTTGCACATAACATCTTGTTCTAAACTTTCTAAGTTCCGCACCCAAATTCAGCCTTACTCCATGATGTGTGACTACTACAAAGCAAACTATGATTTGTGGAGTAAACTAGGAAATAAACTATGCCCACTTAGTAAACTAGGAAGTAAACTATGATTGTTTATTAAATTACAAAGTAAACTAAGATGGAATTTTTCTAGTTTACGTTGTAGTTTACTCGATCGTGTTTACTAGGCCGAGTTTACTTCATCCGATGGCCCAAAAAGGTGTCACGATTTAGATCAATGCTATCCATTGATCTCACCTGACAAGGGTTTTTAAGGAATTAAAAAACTGAATTTTGACGCCTGAGTGTGGGGATCTCCCCTCATGAAGTAGGCACCTTTTTCTCATCATTGCCCCTAATTTTTAATCAAAAAAATGAGATATTTTCATCTCTCCTCTCTCCTATTTCAAAATTAGATCCAAAAAGTGGTCAAAAATTGACCAAACTGATCTGGAAAATTCTAGAATCAATTTGCTTGGTTAGAGGCTCACTTTTTCCTATAAATAGAAGGCTCCCTCTTTGTAAAAGCTTAATGGTGTTTATGCACTTTTACTCTACTCCTGTCGTCCTGAGCCATCTACACTGAATTTTTTAATAATTCAATTGTTTTTGGCCTAATCCTCTCCAAAGTGAATTGGTGGCCACTATTGCTTCAAACAATAGTAGAACCCTCAATTCCTCAAGCCAAAGGAGAGCTTACAAGCTCCATGTAAGCTAATTTTCTTACTTTATTTATAAATTTTCATGAAAAATCTATGGTTTTCTTGATTTTAATGAATTGCAGATGATTGGATTAAATTCAAATGCTATGCCCTTGATGAAAAGGCCACTTTTCTTCTTTACATTCCAATCTTTCTTAATCTTAGAAAGATTAACTAAGTGATTAATTAGACTTTTCTTATTTTTTACTCTCTTGAATTTAGAAAATTGTGTAGATTAAAGTTCTATAATTCTAACTTGGGTTAATTAAGTTAATTGTAGAAAGATAAAAATGAGAAATGGTCAGCCATACAAAGGAGGTTATCATAAAATTTTTTAGAATTTTATGAAAAAGAAAGTGTATTTTTTATGTTATCCCAAAAAGAGTAATTCCCACCATTTTTGCATCTAAAAGAAATATTCTAATTACTCCATGTACATATTCACCTATGAATATGCATGGATATCACTGATGTTAGTTATTAATTTTGATTTCTATGCATAGAAAGATGCATAATGGAATTTCGTTTAATTATAAAAGTGTTATTCTTATTAAATTTGATTTCTATGCATAAAGAAATTTTTTTATTATAAAAGTGTTATTCCTATTAAATTTGATTTCTATGCCTAAAAGAATTTTTTTATTATAAAAGTGTTATTCTTATTAAATTTAATTTCTATGCATAAAAGATGCATAATGAAATTTTTTTTATTACAAAAGTGTTATTCTTATTAAATTTGATTTCTATGCATAGAAAGATGCATAAAGGAATTTTTTTAATTACAAAAGTGTTATTCTTATTAAATTTGATTTCTATGCATAGAAAGATGCATAATGGAATTTTTTATAATTACAAAAGTGTTATTCTTATTAAATATGATTTCTATGCATAGAAAGATGCATAATGAAATTTTTTTATTACAAAAGTGTTATTCTTATTAAATTTGATTTCTATGCATAGAAAGATGCATAATGAAATTTTTTTATTACAAAAGTGTTATTCTTATTAAATTTGATTTTTAAGGGAAAGAGTTATCCTCTAGTTTGCAAGATGAGGACATCTCGCATTTTTTAAGTGGGGTAGGATGTAAGATTCCTCCCTCCAGCTTTTGAGGTGTGCAGGTGTAAGAACCTTCCCTTCTGATCTTATAATTATTCCCCTCTCTGAAATAAAAGAAAGATCCTGTTTTAGCCTGTTTTGGCTAGGAGAGAGAAAATGTCTAAAGGGAGGTAATTTTAAAATTGAGATATTTTTTGATATAAGAATCCTCCTAGTGTCTAAAATGATTTCTCTTGAAACAGAAATTAAAAAAGAACTTTCCAATGTGCAATTGGAATTAATTGAAAATAGGTATAAAGGACCTTAGCCTAAGGGTCTAGATTTTTAGAAATTTTTGGATTATGGTCTAATTAAGGTTCCTATGGGCCAATAGGATCAATCCAAGTGTAGGGAGGAGATAAATTAAAGAATAAAAGAAAAACCCCCCAAAAATGAGTAAATGCTCACATAAGATGAAGAGTGGACTAAGGACCAAAGAAAAGAATTAAAAAACTGAATTTTGACACCTGAGTGTGGGGATCTCCCCTCATGAAGTAGGCACCTTTTTCTCATCATTGCTCCCAATTTTAAATCAATAAAATGAGATATTTTCATCTCTCCTCTCTCCTATTTCAAAACTAGATCCAAAAAGTAAGCTGCTGAACTGACCCAAAAATGGTAAAAAATTGACCAAAGTGATCTGGAAAATTCTAGAATCAGTTTGCTTGGTTAGAGGCTCACTTTTTCCTATAAATAGAAGGCTCTCCCTTTGTAAAAGCTTAATGGTGTTTATGCACTGTTACTCTACTCATGTCCTGAGCCATCTACATTGAATTTTTTAATAATTCAACTGTTTTTAGCCTAATCCTCTCCAAAGTGAATTGGTGGCCACTATTGCTTCAAACAATAGTAGAACCCTCAATCTCTCAAGCCAAAGGAGAGCTTACAAGCTCCATGTAAGCTAATTTTATGAGATCCCTGTCCCTATCGCGCAACAAATTCAGGGGTTAGCAGTAGAAGTAGCACTTCTTACGCGGGGCAGGGTCCCACACTCGGGGCCTCGCCCCCACCAACGGATATCCGAACAAGAGACTAATCCATTGGTTCTTCCAACCCGAAAAAACTTCCCTTGCCCGGAAAGCACGAGCGATTCCTCCAGGATAACTTTTCTCTAACGTAGTCAAATGCCTGAACTAACTGAACTAATCTGACCAAACCTATAAGTCCCATAGTCAGATCAGGGAAAAGATTGTACTTGGATCATAGAGACCAACACTTTTTTCCTCATTGAGAGGCACAGCCGTTGATTCTTTTTCATAGAACAATTTTTATCCAGGATTTACATCATCTATCGTACTATACAGAAATTGAGTCTCGATTTACGGATCCATCAGTCCACCAGCCTCAGCCCCATGGGATAGCCAACCGCCCAACCACTACAGTGATGGGATCCAATTAGGAATTTGGTTAGGTTTTGTCCCGGGTACCAGGGAAAAGAGTTCCCAGGCCCCCTAGCCGGATATTCATGCAAACATAAAACTAGTCACACCACTTACACACCCAATATCAATATGAACTTGCCTTTTTCACAGATTCAACAATCTTTAAAACAATCATTTAATGAAACCATAGTGTTACTGATCATAATCCTCTAATTATCTAGTTGAATCCATATTTCCAAAGATTCCTTTATCGGTGTACCTATGGCATCATTGGCAACCAGAATGCCACCACCTGTTCACTCAGGGGCCTTTTCAATAGTTCCTAGCTCATAGTACCCGACAATATAATCACATAAAAATATCCAGATGGAATCTCCGTTGAAGATCAGCAAGATCAACCAACAGATCCATATAAAAGAGCTATGGACTCATCCCCGTTGTTGAGGACCAGCAAGGTCAATCAACCAGATCCATGCCCGAATTCAGAAAACAACTCTTACTCCTTGTTCCAATATCTTCCCCGACGTACTTGTGGGTATCTTCGGCGACCCAGAGCCCGAGCACCGTATGGTCATCAGCACCCTCTAGGATCCTTCAAAGGTCAGCACCCTCTAGGATCCTTCAAAGGTCACCTAGCGCTTCACTCATAGGCCGCTTCCTTGGTCCCTCATCCACTGTACCGGAAGCTCACCATTTGAATCAAACCGAGGCTGGTCAAGACCTCGGCTGGACCTTGCTACGCAAGATGTCCTCCGTTGACTCTCCGTCATCAGTAGTTGCAACTTAACAGATAGGTCTCCAGGACCTCATTCACAAGACGGTCAAAATGCTTTCTCAGCATTCTTGACATAAAACAGTCATGTAAAAATAGATTTCGCATACAAATACAGTTCCAACAATATTTCCATCTTTTCTCATTACTCCACATCCTTTCACATTAGTCCCCATCTTTTCTCATCTTCCCACAATTTTATTTTCTTCATCGATCCCTATCACATCACATCATTCCCACATCAATTCACATCCAATCGCATTATCCACGCATCAGTCCACATCATCCTCCATACATCCATCCACATCAACCACATCAATCCACATCATCCATACATCCATCCACATCAATCCACATTATCCACACATCCATTCACATCAATCCACATTATCCACACATCCATTCACATCATCCATACGTCCATCCACATCATCCACACGTCAATCCACATTATCCATACATCCATCCACATCAATCCACATCATCCATACATCCATCCACATCAATCCACATCAATCCACATCATCCATACATCCATCCATATCAATCCACACATCGATCCACATTCATTTCATAAGTAATCCTATTCTCATCTAATCACATCTTTTTCTATCTCATCACTTACTTCCTCATTTATCCTCATCAAGTCTCATCCACTTGCATCTACCCATACATCTCATCATGTCATGAACCATAGAGCTTGATTTCCACATGTACATAGGGCCCATGGGCAAAAGGAGAAAGTGACTATAAATAGGGCTTGGAGTACATTGGTAGGGACTTTTTGACACTTTTACTAATTTTGGTCATCTTGTACCTTTGGGCTCCATCTATGGAGATTTGGCCTTCCATAGCCATCCTCTTGGTGAGAGGTTAAATACACTTAGACTATTTGTGTATCTTCTCTTGCTACATGCACTTATAGATTCTCTCTCTTTTGTATATTCATGTGATGAGCCATTTGATCACTAATCTCATGATTAATGGATGCTAGATTCTTCCTTTGATGTGTTTGATTCAATATTTTGCTCTAGATCCATTTCATTTGGTATCAGAGCCTTGATTTTGATCCATTATCAAGGTTTTGGGCATGAGATTAGTCATTTTCTTGATAATTTTTTGATTTTTCTCTTGATTTCTTGGAGTTTTGGCTTAATCTTGCTTAATTTTTACTTAATCTTTTGAGATTAGTGGAGGGGAGGCATCATTTCATGTGATTTCATGTGATTTCATGGAGATTTAGCTCAATTGGACCTAATTTGGGCACCTTGGACCAAATATTTGGGAGGACGGGGTACAAAAATTGAAAAAATTTTGAATTAATCACATGTTAATCTCTCTGTTAATCATGTTTATCTTTTTGTGCTTCTTTTCCAAGCTTTCCATAGCCATTATTTCTCATCTTTCCCCCGTTTTGCTCCCATTTGCTAGGGCTTTTGTTGATCTTGAGGAGAGGAACACATAGAGTACCAATTTACATGCATTTTTCTGAAAATTTCTTTCCCTTTTCTTTCCCTTTGCTCCAAACCCTAATCTCTCTCACATAGCTCACCATTGTCCATCTCCACTCACTCTAAATGGCTGTAAATGGATTCTATTGCTAATGAGGGCTAATCTTGGAGTTGCTCTTGCTTCTTTTGACCATGAGGGGAGGCGTGGATGCGCCGTTTTCCCACGCAGCCTCACGGCCAAAAATCACAAGAAATAGGCTCCATTTCATTGCATTTCTTCCATTTGGTTGTTAGCCAAGATGTTTGGCATCTTTCTTGTGGATTTTGGGGAGTTCTTCATTGCTATCGGAGAGGGAGAAGAGGAGGTTTGAGTAGCCCACAGAAATTGCAAAAATCTTCAAGATTTGGTTCCATTGGAGGCTCTATCAAGCAACAATCCAACCATTGAAGCTTTCGAAATACCATTAGTGAGTTACTATGGACATTTTCTCAAGCATTGGTGATTAATCCTCATGCTATGGACAAATTGGGGTTATTCATGAAAGGAAACCCTAATTTACAGCATTTTAACATTCCTACATAACTCATGATCCATTGGAAAGTGATTACATGCTCTTATTGCTCACATCCTTCTTTAATCACACCCATTTGGATGTCATGTGGCCATTTGTGAGACAAATGCAAGATTCTTTGATGAATCCATGCATAAATGGATGAAGGAATGCATATGCTTAGATGCATTGATTGAGCCACATGCATGGAGTGGATGTTGGGTAATAATGAGAAGGCTTTTGCTATGGACATGATGCTTTTATGCATTGGTATGATGCTATTGAGCATTGGAAGAGCTTGATGTGTGATTGGAATCAATTGGTAATGCTACATTCAAATGCAAGTTGATGCCCTTGAATGCCATTTGATGCCAATTACTCATAAGCAATGCTTTTGGGAGTGATACCAATTGGATATTGATGTCATTGGTATATGGTATTACCTCACTTGTGCTTATTGATTGATGTTGGATCTTTGGATGAATGGTGGACATTTGGAGCTATGTGGATAAGCATGAGTTCATGCATAATGGTTTATGAGTATATTGTAATGGGCATGAGTCATGCCACATCCTTGTAAGTGATCCACCTCATTTTCAGATTCAAGCTATATGCACCTCACAATTGTTTGCACTCACTTCAATTTCCAGAAACTAGATATGTTGGTGAGGGTACCTCGGGTGTTGGCGGAGAGGCCCAGGGGAGGAGCATGGCTTGAATCCACCGTGCCGTGAGTGTCGTGGTAAAGCGGTACGGTGGAGAATTAGGTGTGGAGGTGAAGACTTGGCCTCAACCCGTGCCTTGGTTTGAACTAGGTACGGGGGTGAGAAGAGCTTGGCCGGGAGATCGGCAAGCTTCAACGCGCTACACCGACGATCCTCTTGGTTTATGTACATAGCAATGGCGCCTTAATATGGACATCTCATGGGAATTGATCTTGCATTATGCCATGGGAAATGTATGGTGAATGCTTGGAATTGCAAGGAATTTGTATGCCTTTTGGTGATGCAAGTTGAGGCACATGCTATGTAATGGATGGGAATTGATAAGAGGATTATGGATTTTTGCATTGTTACTTGAGAAAAAAATGAGATTTAGCTCCTAAAACAAAGGAGACTATGTCAAAATTTTCTTAAATTTCTGGTCATACATGGACAATTGAAGCTTGTGGAGCATAATTTGCAGACCTTGGGGTGCCAATGAGGTGCGAGAGGTGTTGACATTGGTTTGGGAGTAAACAAAGATCAATTGGGCACAAAAAGAGTCACTTTGGCAAGAATCTATAGATTCACAAAAACCCTAATTCAGTCCCAACCCTTTTGGACTGAATTAAAAGGGACCATATGAGCTCTTAGTGCTTCCTTAGAGCTACCCAACGAGCCCTTAACCTCTGCATTTCGATATCTCTTTAGGGTAGAATTTAGGGTTTTTGCAGAAACAATAAACCCTAATTCAGTCACACAGGGGTTTGAAGATCTTCTAGATCCAATTACATAGGCTTCTAGTACTCATCGAAGGCTTCAATTTGAGCTAAAAAGTTTTGCATTTGGATATCTCTAGCTCAAGTTATACCCAAAATATCGTTTCAGCCTATAACCGTGTAAACCCTAAAACAGAGAATAGTAGCACACCTCATCTCTTACTACGTGTCTTTGCATAGTGGTCTAGTACACTTCATTAGCTCTCCAACAAGCTTTAGATCACTTCAATCAGACATCCCTACCTCAATTTAGAGCCAAATTTCTGAAACCGAAGGTTTCTATGGGGACGAAGCCAAAAGGGCGATCGAGGCGCAACACTTTGGCTTCCGACGAGGTAGAGGGTGAAGAGGCAATGATGGAACAAGGAATTTTGGATGCTCCAGAGGATACTCTTGGGCACACTTCAAGAGAAGGGGATACTTTTGGGCATACTTCAAGAGAAGGGAATGAGGAGTTGAATGTCCGAAGTGCCCATAAGCACACCCCGCAATCTTCGCATACCATCCCCATCGATTCGATCATGCAAATGCTGATGGAAATGAATGCTAAGATGGACACGATGGCTACAAGGGTGGAAGTCAATGGTAGGCTTGACACTATGGCTACAAGGATGGAAGTTTTGGAAGAGAGGGTCACTCGGCCAATGAGCCAACCTTCCTATGATAGTGGTCATGGTGCTTTACATGAAGGCAAGCAATTTGGGACAACTTTTGAAGGCCGTAGGGAAGGCAAGCTACCCATGGTACAAGAGGGTTCTCCCAAGGTAACACATGATCATTCCACCAAGAATGTCACTTTTGGATTCATGGCGGATGCTAGGAGGCCTTCTTTGCGAGAGATGAAGAATACTACATTCCAAGCGGGTTCTTCTCAATTGGATGGGAAGCAACATGCACCTACATTCAGACATGAGGAGTCAAATTTTGGGGATCCGAGGAGAGTACCTTTGAAACCCAAAGCAAATCAGTTCTCCATGCTTGAAGAGGTGTATGATATGGATGATGTGGTTGAGCTTGATTGGGAACATATGTCATTCATTGAGAGACAAAGAGAAGCTCATGATAGGTGGATGGAAATGCCAAATTTCCTCAAGAGGGAGTACAAGGATTTTGCACAATTCCTTGGATCTTTTGTGCAAATGCAAAAGCACAAGCCCTTGCACCATCATGAGAATGCATTGTCAACCGTGTCAAAGGATGTAAAGGACAAGATTTCACTCTCTAAGTTCAAGGGTGATGGTTCAGCCCCACATGAGTTGGAAGAATGGATGAATAAGTTGGATACATACTTTCAGCTCTATCCGAAGAGTGAAAGGGACAAAGTGCATTTTGCATCCTTGCATTTGGAAGACTATGCACATCAATGGTGGAGACATATGCTCAAGGAAGGAGTTATGCCACATACTTGGGAAGAACTCAAGCATGAAATGAATATGACATTTGTGTCGCCTTTGGTTCTTGACCGATACCATGAAGAATGGTATGAACTCACACAAAAGGGCATGTCGGTTAGGGAGTACATCAAGAGGTGTTGAAAGAACAGTAGAGAAGGAGGAGACACACACACAGGAGCAAACCCTAATGTATATTGCACACCCTAACCATAGAGGGAAGCCATGTCCACTCTCACACAAAGCATAATGCACTAATCCATAATCCACACAACACACAATGAGTTGTGTCCACACTCTACTAACCCTAGCTAATGTCCACACACTATGACCAGCTGGACACGCGGTCATTTATGTCTCACACATGTTCCTACCTAATCTGCCAGCACATAGCATAGCTGGCTCACACTGACATCGAGCTTGAATCTCAACAGCCCCTCTCAAGCTCATGATGTACTGCCGATGAAGATGTAGATGAGCTTGGGATATCAAGACTCTCAACACTCCCCCTCAAGCTCATCCCATGTACTCCCAACATAGTCCGAAAGTACTCAAACTTCTCCCTGCTAAGTGGCTTCGTAAAGATATCAGCCACCTGCTCATCAGTCTTCACATACTGAAGATCAATTGTACCATCCAGCACATTTTCTCTGACAAAGTGATAATGGACCTCTATGTGTTTGGTCCTCGCATGAAACACTAGATTCTTTGCCAACTGTATACTGCTCATGTTGTCACAATGAATGACAACTTTGCCATCAAGAGGCTCACATAAATCTGCCAAGAGACTCTTTAACCAAACTGCCTCACAAGTAGCAATGGCTGCACCCCTGTACTCAGCCTCTGTACTGGATAAAGCAACTGTAGGTTGCTTTTTGCTGCTCCAACTCACCACGGCACTTCCAAGTGTAAAAGCATATCCACTAGTAGACCTCCTGTCATATGCGCTACCTGCCCAATCAGCATCTGTGTAGCCATGTATGTCCAAGCTTTTACCACTCTCATAAAATAAACCATAATGTGCTGTGGTCTTCACATATCTCATGATGCGTCTCACTGCATCCAAATGTGGTTTCCTGGGGCTCTGCATAAACTGGCTGACTAGCCCCACAGCATAACTCAAATTCGGGCGTGTGATAGTCATATATATGAGACTACCAACCATCTTCCTGTACATAGAAGGATCATCCAATTCCTTGCCATAATCAGCCCGCAACTTCACATTTTGCTCCAATGGTGTACTCATAGGCTTACACCCTGTCATGCCATACTTTGCCAACATATCCAATGCATATTGGCGCTGTACTAACCAAGTACCTGCATGATCTTTCACCACTTCAATTCCAAGGAAGTATCTCAACTCACCAAGATCTTTCATGTCAAATTGCCCACTCAAAGCTTTCTTGACATGCATCACATCTGCACCATGATCACCTGTGATAATCAAGTCATCCACATAGATGACTAGTAAAACAATCCCATGCTGTGTCTTCTTCACATAGAGTGAAGAATCTGCTCTAGAAATCTGAAAACCAAGTGAGATAAGATATCTGCTCATCTTATCACTCCAAGCACGAGGTGCTTGCTTCAGACCATACAATGCCTTTCTCAACCTGCATACGTGAGTGGGATATCTAGGGTGTACATACCCTTCCCCAATGTACCTTTTCATAAGCCATTTCACACTTCTTCAAATGTGGGGAAAAGTCTACCTTCTTCTACATCCACTTACACTCCCAAATTCCATACATCTGTGTCGCCTTTGGTTCTTGAGTGACCGATACCATGAAGAATGGTATGAACTCACACAAAAGGGCATGTCGGTTAGGGAGTACATCAAGAGGTTCATGAAGCTCTCTATGTTTGTGGATGGACTCAAAGAAGGCATGCGATTGAAGAAGTTTGTGCATGGTCTAGATTCATACATCAAAGCGGATGTCTCGGCACAAAGACCAAGCACTATCAAAGAGGCTATGAGGTTGGCGGAGCTATATGAGCCAAAGTATAGGAAGGTTCAGCCCAATGCCATTTCATACTTCTTCAAATGTGGGGAAAAGTCTACCTTCTTCTAATTAGTTTTAAAGACTTAGAAATTTAAAAAATGGTCAGCCATACAAAGGAGGTTATGGCAAAATTTTTAAAAATTAGTGAAATAAAATTCATCTTTTATTATTCTAAAAGAGTAATCCTTATGGTTTCTATATTCTAAAGTATCATTTTCATGCATAGAAGATGCATTTTGATTAGGTGTATAAAAGATAAATTTTTATTATAAAAGTGTTACTTTTATCATATTTGGATTTCATGCATAGAGGTATGTATAAAAGATTAATTTTTTTATAAAAGTGTTACTTTTATCATAATTCAATTTCATGCATAGAGGTATGCATAAAAGATGATTATTTTATTGTAAAAGTGTTATTTTTATCATATTTGAATTTCATGCATAGAGGTATGCATAAAGATGATTATTTTATTGTAAAAGTGTTACTTTTATCATATTTGAAATTCATGCATAGGGGTATGCATAAAGATGATTATTTTATTGTAAAAGTGTTACTTTTATCATATTTGAAATTCATGCATAGGGGTATGCATGAAAGATGATTATTTTATTATAGAAGTGTTACTTTTATCATATTTAAAATTCATGCATAGAGGTATGCATAAAGATGATTATTTTATTGTAAAAGTGTTACTTTTATCATATTTGAAATTCATGCATAGGGGTATGCATAAAAGATGATTATTTTATTATAAAAGTGTTACTTTTATCATATTTGAAATTCATGCATAGAGGTATGCATTAAAAAATGATTATTTTATTGTAAAAATGTTACTAAAAAAACGATTATTTTATTGTAAAAATGTTACTTTTCTCATATTGAATTTCAAGTATAGAGGTATGAAAAAAAAATTATTATTTTATTATAAAAATATTACAAAAAAATAATTATTTTATTATAAAAGTGTTACTTTTATCACATTTGAATTTCATGCATAGAGGTATGCATAAAAGATGATTATTTTATTGTAAAAATGTTACTTTTATCATATTTGGATTTCATGCATAGAGGTATGCATAAAAGATATTTTTATACTAAAAGTGTGATTTTTATCCTAAATGGATCTTATGCATATATCACATGCATAAGAGAAATTCTTTTATTCTAAAAGTGTAATTCCTACTAAATTGAATTTATGCATAGGAAGATGCATAAAAGATTGATTCAAAAGTGTCATTCTCATTTAAAATGAATTTATGCATAGGAAGATGCATAAAAGATTGATTTTTATTTCGAAAGTGTTATTCTCTTTAAAATGGAATTTATGCATAAATAGATGCGTAAAGAAATCTTATATCAAATATAAGAATTCTCTTATATTCTATAAATAGATATTGAGATGTGATAAGATGTGATAAGATACGTATGGAAAGTGATAGGATGTGATAAGAGGTGTATGAGATGTGATAAGATGCGTATGGGAAGTGATAGGATGTGATAAGAGGTGTATGAGATGTAACAAGATATGATAAGAGGTGTATGAGATGTGATAGGATGTGATAAGATGTGTATGAGATGTGATAGGATATGATAAGAGGTGTATGAGATGTGATAGGATGTGCTAAGATGAGTTAGGATGTGATAAGATGTGTATGGGATGAAGTAAAGAGTGTATCTGATGGGATAAGATGTATATGGGTTGTGATAGGGCGAGAATGGATCTGATGTAAAAGAATAGATGTGAAGGCGTATGGGGTTATATGAATGGGAATGTGAAAATTGATGTATATATGTGGATGTGTGGATGTGAAAATGGGAGTGTGGAGGTATGAATGTGAAAATGGATGTATGCATGTAGATGTGTATGTATAGATGTAAATGTGGATGTATAGATGTAAATGGGAATGTGGATGTGGATGTATGTATGTATGTGGATGTGGATGTATGAATGAGGACGTGAAAATGGATGTATGCATGTAGATGTGGATATATGGATGTAAATGTGAATGTGGATATGGATGTGGATGTGGATGTATGGATGTGAATGTGAATGTGGATATGGATGTGGATGTATGGATGTATGGATGTGGATGTGGATGTAGATACGGATGTGGATGTATGTATGTGAACGTGGATGTATGAACGAGGATGTGAAAATGGATATATGTATGTAGATGAGGATGTATGGATGTGAATGTGGATATGGATGTGGATGTATGGATGTAGATACGGATGTGGATGTATGTATGTGAATGTGGATGTATGAACAAGGATGTGAAAATGGATATATGCATGTAGATGTGAATGTATGGATGTGAATGTGGATATGGATGTGGATGTATGGATGTGGATATGGATGTGTATGTATGAATGCGGATATGGGATTGGATGTGGATATGGATATGTATGTATGAATGCGGATATGGGATTGGATGTATGATGTGGATGTACGAACATGGATATGTATGTAGAATAATGAATGTGAATGTGTATGTGAAATAATGTCGTCGATATGAGTAAATGGATGAGAATGAGTACACATTGAATGGAATGTGGAATAAGTAATGTGGATTGAGGAGGGATAATGTGGAAAGACGAGAGTTCGATATAGAAACTGTATTTTGTGACTGTTTGTAAATGACTGTTTTATGTCAAGAATGCTGGGGAAGCATTTTGACCGTCTTGTGGATTAAGGTCATGAAGACCTAACTGATAAAGTTGCAACTGCTGACGGAGAGTCAATGGAGGACGTCTCGCGTAGCAAGGTCGACCGAGGTCTTGACCAGCCTCGGTTCGATTTAAATGGTGAGCTTCCGGTACGGTGGATGAGGGACCAAGGAAGCGGCCTATGAGTGAAGCGCTAGGTCATCTGCGAAGGATCCTAGAGGGTGCTGACCATACGGTGCTCGGGCTCTGGGTCACCGAAGATACCCACACGTGCGTCGTGGAAGATATTGGAACAAGGAGTAAGAGTTGTTTTCTGAAACCAGGCATGGATCTGGTTGATTGACCTTGCTGGTCCTCAACGGATAAGTCCATGGCTCTCTTATATGGATCTGTTGATTGATCTTGCTGATCTTCAACGAGGATTCCATCTTGATTTGTCGGGTACTATGAGCTAGGAACTATTGAAAAGGCCCCTGAGTGAATAGGTGGTGAGCGTTCTGGTTGCCAATGATGCCATAAGTACACCGATGAATGAATGATTAGTAATATGGATTCAACCAATGATTTAGAGGATTGCCATCAGTGACATAATGGTTTCATTAAAGGATTGTTTTAAAGTTAGCTGACGCTGAAAAAAAAGGCAATTTCATATTGGGTGTGTAAGTGGTGTGACTAGTTTATGTTTGCATGAACTTCTGGCTAGGGGGCCTGGGAACTCTTTTCCCTGGTACACCCGGGACAAAACCTAACCAAATTCTTAATTGGATCCCATCTCTACAGTGGTTGGACGGTTGGCTAACCCATGGGACTGGATGGGGTTAGGCTGGACTGATGAATCCGTAAATTGAGACTCAATTTTTGTTATTACGATAGATAAAGTAAATCCCGGATAGTAATTGTTCTATGGATAGGAATCAACGGCTGTGCCTCTTGATGGGGAAAAAAGCGTTGATCTCAATGATCCAAGTGCAAGTTTCTTCCTTGATCTGACCGAGTATCTTTATAGGTACAGTCGGATCAGCTTGATCAATAATGGTCTTGACTACGTTAGAGTAAAGAGTTATCTTGGTGGAATCACCCGTGCTTTCCGGGTAAAGGAACCTTTTCCGGGTTCGGTTGTGGAAAAACCGACGGATTAGTCTCTTGTCCGGATATCCGTGGGCAAGGCCCCGAGTGTGAGACCCTGCCCCGCGCAAGAAGTGCTACTTCCGCTGCTAGCCCCCTGAATCCATTGCGTGGTAGGGACAGGGATATCACAACATCCATTCACATCCTATATCATTCATTCACATCTCGATTCACATGCTAACATATTCATTCACATCCTATATCATTTATTCACATCCCGATTCACATGCTAACATATTCATTCACATTCTATATCATTCATTCACATCCCGATTCACATGCTAACACATTCATTCACATCCTATATCATTCATTCACATCTCGATTCACATGTTTACATCCTGATTCACATGCTACCACATTCATTCACATCCCTTATCATTCATTCACATCCCTTATCACATTCATATCTATCCAATTTACATCACATCTCATCGCCTCAATTCTCGTTCATATCCATCACATTTACATCCACATGTATTCTCCCATATACATCCATACTTAATTCTCCCACATACATCACATCCATCGCCTCAATTCTCGTTCATATCCATCACATTTACATCCACATGTATTCTCCCACATATATCACATTTACATCCACATGTAATCTCCCACATACATCCACATGTATTCTCCCACATACATCACATTTACATCCACATGTAATCTCCCACATACATCCACATGTATTCTCCCACATACATCCATCACATTTACATTCACATGTATTCTCCCACATACATCCACATCCATACTTATCACATACACATCCACATCTATCCTTTCACATACATCCACATCCATTCTTTCACATACATTCACTTCTACTCTTCACATACATCCACTTCTATTCTTCACATACATCCACTTCTATGCTTCACATACATCCACATACATTCTCTATTCATTCCCATCTATCAGATTCGCATCCCATCTCATCACACCTATTTACCTCTCATTCTCATCACTTCTATTCCCATCACATCCATTCTCTATTCATTCTCATCTATCTAATTCATATCACATATCATCACATCTATTTACCTCTCATTCTCATTACTTCTATTCTCATCACATCTATTCTCTATTCATTCCCATCTATCTGATTCATATCACATATCATCACATCTATTTACCTCTCATTCTCATTACTTCTATTCTCATCACATCTATTCTCTATTCATTCCCATCTATCTGATTCATATCACATATCATCACATCTATTTACCTCTCATTCTCATTACTTCTATTCTCATCACATCTATTCTCTATTCATTCCCATCTATTCTCTATTCATTCCCATCTATCTGATTCATATCACATATCATCACATCTATTTACCTCTCATTCTCATTACTTCTATTCTCATCACATCTATTCTCTATTCATTCCCATCTATCAGATTCATATCACATATCATCACATCTATTTACCTCTCATTCTCATTACTTCTATTCTCATCACATCCATTCTCTATTCATTCTCATCTATCAGATTCATATCACATATCATCACATCTATTTACCTCTCATTCTCATTACTTCTATTCTCATCACATCCATTCTCTATTCATTCTTATCTATCAGATTCATATCACATATCATCACATCTATTTATCTCTCATTCTCATTACTTCTATTCTCATCACATCTATTCTCTATTCTTTCCCATCTATCTGATTCATATCACATATCATCACATCTATTAACCTCTTATTCTTATTACTTCTATTCTCATCACATCCATTTATAGAATGTAAGAGAATTCTTATTTTTGATATAAAGATTCTTTACATATCTATTTATGCATAAGAACAACTTCAGTGGGAAATAATACTTTTATGAAAATCTGTTTATGCATCTATTTATGCATAAATTCAATTTTAAGGAGAATAACGCTTTCGAAATTAAAAAAAATCTTTTATGCCTCTTTCTTTGCATAAGTTCAAAATTGATGAGAATAACTCTTTTGAAATAAAAATAAACTTCTTTATACCTCTTTCTATGCATAAATTCAAAATTGATGAGAATAACTCTTTTGAAATAAAAATAACTTTCTTTATGCATCTTTCTATGCATAAAAATAAAATTGATGAGAATAACTCTTTTGAAATAAAAATAAATTTCTTTATGCATCTTTCTATGCATAAAATCAAAATTCATGAGAATAACTCTTTTGAAATAAAAATAAATTTATTTATGCCTTTCTATGCATAAAATCAAAATTGATGAGAATAACTCTTTTAAAATTTAAAAAAAATTCTTTATGCATCTTTCTATGCATAAAATCAAAATTGATGAGGATAACTCTTTTGAAATAAAAATAAATTTCTTTATGCATCTTTCTATGCATAAAATCAAAATTGATGAGAATAACTCTTTTGAAATAAAAATAATTTTCTTTAGGCATCTTTCTAGAATACACAATTGGTGGCGATTACTCTTTTTGGATAATAAAAGATAAAACTTATTTCACCAAATTTTAGAAAATTTTGCCATAACCTCCTTTGTATGGCTGACCATTTTTCAAATTTTTCTAATTTAAAATTACTTAAAAATTATCCCCAAATGATTTTAAGCACTCTAAACTAATCAAATGTCACTTTTAAAAGAGAAACAATATGAAAAGTTTAATTCCAACAATTAGATTACTTAATTAGAATAAAGAAGGGCAGAATTTAAGAAAGAAGAGAGGGGGAAAGCCTTTCCAACAAGGCATAGCATCTGTTTATCATTTTAAGTTAACAAAAAATTAGAAAACCATTAAAAGAATAAAGAAAAAGTAAGATTTCTAACTTACATGAAATTTTGGGAGCTTTCCTTTGGCTTTATTGTTTGAGGGATCTACTCTTGTTTGCAACAAGAGTGGCCACTAATTCTTCAGAAGAGGGAATGGTCAAAACTTAATGAATTATTAAGAAATTCTTAGTTCTTGACTCTGGGGTGGAGTAGAGTAGCAGTGCATAAAATACTATTAACCATTTACAAAGAGGGAGGCTTCATTTATAGGAAAATGTGAGCCTCTAACTAAGCAAACTGATTCTAGAATTTTTCACATTATTTTGGTCAATTTTTGACCATTTTTAGGTCAGTTTAGCTCACTTTTTGGATGAAGGAGGAGAGAGGAGAGATGAAAATATCTCATTATTTGTGAGTTTAAAACTCAACCACACATGTGACATAGGCGCCTCCTTCATGAGAGGAAATTCCCCACACTGAGGTGTCAAAAATGCATCATTTCTCTAAATATCTCTCCTTTTTTAACTAATATCCTTGTCCTTAGTCAACTCTTCATCTTATGTGAGTATTTACTCATTTTTGGGAAGATTTTCTTTATTTCTTCTATTTATCTCCTCCCTACATTTGGATTAATCTAATTGGCCCCTCGGAACCTTAATCTATTTTTTTTGAAAATCTTGACCCTCAGGATAAGGCCTTTTGAACAGATTATAATTTATTTCTAATGCACCTTCTGAAAATCTTTTTAAACTTCTGTTTCGAAAAAATTTATTTTAATAAGAAGAGATATTTTTTCATCTAAAAATATCTAAAAATTGAATAATCTCTTTCTAGAATATTTTCTCTCTCTAAGTCAAAACAGGGTAAAAAAGGATCTTTCTTTTATTTCAGAGAGAAAAATAATTATAAGATTAGAAGGGGAGGTTCTTACACCTGCACAACTCAAAAGCCGGGAGGGAGGAATCTTACATCCTACCCCACTTAAAAAACGCCTACACAATTATAAGATCAGAAGAGGAGGTTCTTACACCTGCACAACTCAAAAGCCGGAGGAATCTTACATCCTACCCCACTTAAAAAATACGAGATGTCCTCATCTCGCAATATTAGAGGACAATTCATTTCCTTAAGATCCAACTAATTCAGGGGTTCCCTATAGTCTGGAGAACCCAACAGAATCCTAGGATAAAGATCCTGTATATAAAACTCATCATTAGATAATAATTCACTCAGATCGTAACATTCAAATCCTTATGACAATAATGGTCCATTAGACCGAATTTTCTATTTGAACAGTCCAACATGGAAATTTTCAATTATACAGATTTTTAATTTGACATCCCTTAACTTGATCCACTGGGTCAAGTGTTAACAGCAGCAATCTGCTAGCACAATCCACTAATCTCATAGTGATTTGCTGAAGTCATTAACATCATTCCAGCCTACGAACATTATCATAGGGACTCGTCCCATTCATCCTCATTGCAGTTTTGCTTAGTTTATTACATTTCAACCAAAATTCAGGAATCTTCATTTTTTTTCAATCAGAATCCCAAACCAACTCATCAGTTCTCAACCCGAATTTAAAATCATATCAACCACATTCGAATTCATCATCTGGATAGTATTAATGCTTATATTTTCAAGTCTTAGATTTACTTGTATATACTGCCAGTAAAGAGCTGCAGTTATACTCTCGGTATATACGGGTAGTCAGTGTCCTTGGAATTATAAGGTAAATACTATCATGTCTAGGCCTCAAGCAAGTCAGGGATTCCATACAATTGCGGTACTTCCATCTGAAGACCCAATTACCAATTTACGAATTTCAGTTTGAATATCAATTTGTATGAATTTTATCACACAATTACAACCCTTTACTGCTTCTTTATAAATTTTTGACATTTTTGGCTTCTCGGTTGATCCTCATTACCCAATTTGCTCTGATACCAGCTGTGAGATCCCTGTCCCCACTGTGCAATGAATTCAGGGGTGCTAGCAGCGGAAGTAGCACTTCTTGCGCGGGGTAGGGTCCCACACTCGGGGCCTCGCCCACAAATATCCGGACAAGAGACTAATCCATCGATTCTTCCAAAACCGAACTCAAAAAAACTTCCCTTGCCCGGAAAGCACGGGCGATTCCTCCCGGATAACTTTTCTCTAACGTAGTCAAATGCCTGAACTAACTGAACTAATCTGACCAAACCCAAAGTCCCATAGTCAGATCAGGAAAAAGATTGTACTTGGATCATAGAGACCAACGCTTTTTTCCTCATTGAGAGGCACAGCTGTTGATTCTTTTCCATAGAACAATTTTTATCCAGGATTTACCTCATCTATCGTACTATATAGAAATTGAGTGTCGATTTACGGATCCATGAGTCCAGCCTAACCCCATCCAATCCCATGGGTTAGCTAACTGCCCAACCACTGCAGTGATGGGATCCAATTAGGAATTTGGTTGAGTTTTGTCCTGGGTACCAGGGAAAAGAGTTCCCAGGCTCCCTACCCGGATATTCATGCCAACATAAAACTAGTCACACCACTTACAGACCCAATATGAACTTGCCTTTTTCACAGATTCAACAATCTTTAAAACAATCATTTAATGAAACCATAGTGTTACTGATCATAATCCTCTAATTATCTAGTTGAATCCTTATTTCCAAGCATTCCTTTATCGGTGTACCTATGGCATCATTGGCAACCAGAACGCTCACCACCTGTTCACTCAGGGGTCTTTTCAATAGTTCCTAGCTCATAGTACCCGATAATATAATCACATAAAAATATCCAGATGGAATCTTCGTTGAAGATCAGCAAGATCAACCAATAGACCCATATAAAAGATCCATGGACTCATCCGTTGAGGACCAGCAAGGTCAATCAACCAGATCCATGCCCGAATTCAGAAAACAACTCTTACTCCTTGTTCCAATATCTTTCTCGACGTACTTGTGGGTATCTTTGGTGACCCAGAGCTCGAGCACCGTATGGTCAGCATCCTCTAGGATCCTTCGTCGTCTCGCAGGTCACCTAGTGCTTCACTCATAGGCCGTTTCCTTGTTGGTCCCTCATCCACTGTACTGGAAGCTCACCATTTAAATCAAACCGAGGCTGGTCAAGACCTCGGCTGGACCTTGCTACGCGATACGTCCTCCGTTGACTCTCTGTCAGTAGTTGCAACTTAACAGATAGGTCTCCACGACCTCATTCACATGACGGTCAAAATGCTTTTCCAGTATTCTTGACATAAAAGAGTCATTTAAAAATAGATTTCGCATACAAATACAGTTCCAACAATATTTTCATCTTTTCTCATTACTCCACATCCTTTCACATTAGTCCCCATCTTTTCTCATCTTCCCACAATTTTATTTTCTTCATCGATCCCTATCACATCACATCATTCCCACATCAATTCACATCCAGTCGCATTATCCACGCATCAGTCCACATCATCCATACATCCATCCACATCAACCACATCAATCCACATCATCCATATACATCCATCCACATCTATCCACATCAATCCACATTATCCACATCCATTCACATCAATCCACATTATCCACACATCAATCCACATCATCCATACGTCCATCCACATCATCCACACGTCAATCCACATTATCCATACATCCATCCACATCAATCCACATCATCCATACATCCATCCACATCCATCCACATCAATCCACATCATCCATACATCCATTCTCATCAATCCACACATCGATCCACATTCATTTCATCAGTAATCCCATTCTCATCTAATCACATCTTTTTCTATTTCATCACTTACTTCCTCATTTATACTCATCAGGTCTCATCCATATACACAAGAGGCCTTGTAATGGAGTTGTTCCTTGGCAATTTCTGTTGTGAAGTCCACAGAGGGCTATGCCTATTTTTGGAAGAAAAACCAACACATTGGTGAGATTCTTGAGCTTTGATGGCTTATATCACTTAACAATGGTGCCACAATCAAGATACAAGCATCATTTGGAGCCATTTTGGTGGTTATGGAGCATGATGAGGAAGAGGCAAGCTGAAAAATGAAAGGCCACAAATCTTCAGCAAGGGCTTCTACTTCAACCATTGACAAGCATACAAGATTTCGAGAGACCAATGGTGAGTGGCTATTAACATTAGCTCTTCATCTTCCACATTTCTCCTTGATTTGGGAAGTGATTTAGGGTTTGAGATTTGGAAACTCTAATTCCTTGGTATTGGTGACTTCAACTTGTCATTAGACTTGTCTAATCATCATTAAGTTTACTAATGGTGCCATTAAGCAATCTAATGGACCAATGATCAAGTCATGCTTCTCAAGTTTGGGAGTTCTTGATCAATTACATATACCATTGGATACCATTGGAATCATTTGATGCTTCTTCAATCATTGGCATGACATTCAAGCCATCTTTATGCTTTGGGAATGTAAGGATACATGCCAATCCACATGCTATTTGTTTCACCTTGATTGTTGCATTGGTGTTGATATTTTTTGGTATTAAATGGAGCTTTGGAAGTGAAATTATAGCATAAGTACATGCTAATTAAATAATGGAGTGTGCATGAGTTCATGCAAAGCATTGTAAGTCATCCTACTTACATCTTTGAAGTTCAAATCACACCTATCACATCACTTTGTACCCCACATTTCATCCAATATTGAATCTAGAATGTGTGAGGGTACCTTGGTAATTGTTGGAGAGGCCAAGGGGAGCATGTCTTGAGTCCGACGTGCCATGAGTGCCTTGGAAAAGTGGTACATCAGAGGATTAGGTACATGGAATGTAGACATAGCCTCAACTCTTGCCATTGGATTTTAAACTTTGGTAAGAGGGTGGAATGGCTTGGCTAAGCAAAGCTCTCCATTAACACTCAATATTCATAGGCACAAAGATTATATGCAATATGCCATTGGTCAATGTATGATGCAATGAGGATATGGTTTTGATTCTATGCCAAATGCCAAGAGAGCATTGATTGTTGGATTGACTACATTGGGTAATTTGAGATTTGGTCACTAATACAAAGGAGACCATGCCAAACTTTTTTAAAAATTACATGCATGGATTGTATTGAGGGAATTTGTGGACACACATAGGGTGCTTTTGGATGCCAAAGTTGCTTGGAAGCAAGGGTGGAGCATGTGGAACATGTGGAAGGCAAATGGGTACCAAAAGAGCACTTGAGTAAAATGTGCATATTCATAAAACTCTAACTCAGTAAAACTACATTAGGGCTGGAGTTTTAGTGATTATATAGGCTCTTATTACTCTCTTACACCTTACCCCAATAAGCCTTCAACCTCTCCGTTCCGACATCATTTGGATCCCCAACTTGCCATTTTTCATTGGAGGTCAACCAATCAGAAACAACAAGCTATTTGGGACAAATGACATATAAGATGGATGCACATCATTAGGGCTTTCCAACAATTCATAGTACACTCGAATACAATATCGTTTGGAGGGTCAAACCTATATGGTTGACTTTGATCAAAAAGTAAAAATAGAGTATATCTGCACTTTGACTTTGGTCAAAACCCTCAGGCATAGTTAGTACTATTTATCAAAAGCTCACCAACCAAATTCCATCTAAATCTGATGACTTTTGAGTACTCTATAGCCTAATTCTTATTTTGAGCAGTGTTGCACACATCCTAAAACAGAGAATATTAGAGCTTTCTAAAAATTTTCTGTTCTTGCATATTTGGATACTACGCAACAAGATCTATCCATATGTAAGATTCCTCCCCA
This sequence comes from Cibotium barometz, assembly GCF_041138505.1. Lineage (NCBI taxonomy): Eukaryota > Viridiplantae > Streptophyta > Polypodiopsida > Cyatheales > Cibotiaceae > Cibotium > Cibotium barometz. The sequence goes on along the minus strand of NW_028229450.1, from coordinate 23,567 downwards.
GCCTTCGAGGTATACAGGAGTAAGAATCTCCCTTTCTGATTTTATAATTATTCCCTCTCTAAAATAAAAGAAAGTTCTGTTTAACAAAGGAAGACCCTTTTCCTAGAATACTTCTCAAGAGTCCCACCTGTTTTAAGGATTCAGAACAATGAGTTCAGAAGTGAGAATCGATGTTTTGGATATCAAGGTTTTGGTCTTCATTCGAGTACGGCCCAAAAGAAGTTCTTTATCTCTTGGGGAGTATATGAAGTTATCCCCCAGATATTGTGAGCCTTATATCTGAATTCAATGAAAGTAGGTGACTTAGCCTACAAGCTTCTTTTATCTCTTCATCTCAAAATTCTTAATGCCTTCTATAGAAAAATGTGTCAAACCCAAATCATGGAAAGACGGTAAAACTTCAGTGGCAAGTTACCGTTGGCTTCTAAGTTACGCTAGCTCCTTCCTTTATATAAGTCGTAACTTTTACTTGTCGCTCACAGTAATCTTACTCCCATCGATCTCCTTTCTTCCTAATCTCCTTCATGGCTTGGCAACAAGAATTAGTTTTATCCATAATGATTCCTCACCTTCAAGACGCAAGTGAGTCTGTGAAGAAGGATTTTATAGAACAGTATGAGCGCTCACTTTTCCCTCACTTGGGAACTTCTGTAGCGCAGACCAAATGGCGGACCTATCAAGACATAACTAGGGTAACACCCTGGGGTCAGCAGCACTTCCGTAACAATGTCCGCTTGACCATGGTTATTGAAGCTTTGGGTTTGGGTCCCCGATACTACTGCGTCATGAGATCAAGACATCCTGGGTTTTCTGAGCGGGTCTTCTTACTGGCGTGTTTTCTTCCTCACGAGAAGATATGCCTTTACCCCGTTTTTGGCTTGCCTCTCAGAGGTCCTTTTGTTAGAACACCTCATACCACTGAGATAGGCGCAGCAATAACCCACAGAATCATTCCCATAGATGAGTTACCTTATACTTGTGCAGCTTGTGAGGACTGCTTTTGTGACCATATGATGGACGGGCTTATGGAAGTGTAAAGAGTTCCTCTATCTTTACTGTATAAGTTCCGAGAATGAATAAAGTTTAAATCTTGTTCGTATTTTGAATCTTGCTCTCTTTAAGACTTATCTTGGTGGTTAATCTTGACTGTGAGATCCCCTTGTTTCCACCGAGCTACGGATTCGGGTACTAGCAGCAAAAGTAGCACTTCTCGCACGGGACAGGGGTCCCACATTCGGGGCCTCGTCCACGGATATCCGGACAAGAGACTAATCTGTCGGTTTTTCCAAAACCGAACCCGAAAAAAACTTCCCTTACCCGGAAAGCACGGGCGATTCCACCAGGATAATTTTTTTACTCTAACGTAGTCAAGATCATTACTGATCACGCTGATCCAACTGCACCTATAAAGATACTCGGTCGGATCAAGAAAGAAACTTGCACTTGGATCATTGGGATCAACGCTTTTTTCCCCATCAAGAGGCACAGCCGTTGATTCCTATCCATAGAACAATTACTATCCGGGACTTACTTCATCTATCGTAATAACAGAAATTGAGTCTCGGTTTACGGATCCATCAGTCCAGCCTAACCCCATCCGATCCCATGGGTTAGCCAACCGCCCAACCACTGTAGTGATGGGATCCAATTTGGAATTTGGTTAAGTTTTGTCTCGGGTACCAAGGAAGAGAGTTCCAAGGCCCCCTAGCCGGAAGTTCATGCAACATAAAATTAGGCACACCACTTACACACCCAATATGAAATTGCCTTTTTCTTATCATCAGCTAACTTTAAAACAATCCTTTAATGAAACCATAGTACCACTGATCACAATCTTCCAATTTATCCGGTTGATCCTCAAATTTCCCATCATTCCTTCATCAGAGTATCTATGGCATCATTGGCAACTAGAACGCTCACCACCTGTCCACTCAGAGGCCGTTTCCATAGTTCCTAGCCCATAATACTCGGCAATATAATCACTTATCAAGATGGACTCTCGTTGAAGATCAGCAAGATCAACCAACAGATCCATATAAAAGAGCCATGGACTCATCCGTTGAGGACCAGCAAGGTCAGTCAACCAGATCCATGCCCGGTTTCACAAAACAACTCTTACTCCTTGTTCCAATATCTTCCTCGACGCACGCGTGGGTATCCTGGGCGACCCAGAGCCCGAGCACCGTATGGTCAGCACCCTCTAGGATCCTTCGCAGGTGACCTAGCGCTTCACTCATAGGCCGCTTCCTTGGTCCCTCATCCACCGTACCGGAAGCTCACCATTTTAATCGAACCGAGGCTGGTCAAGACCTCGGCCGACCTTGCTACGCGAGACGTCCTCCATTGACTCTCCGTCAGCAGTTGCAACTTTATCAGTTAGGTCTCCACGACCTTAATCACAAGACGGTCAAAATGCTTTCCCAGCATTCTTGACATAAAACAGCCATTTACAAACAGCATTTACAAACAGTTTACAAATACAATTTCTATATTAACTCTCATTTTTCCACATTATCCCTCATGCAATCCACATTACTTATTCCACATTTCATTTATATGTGTACTCATCCAATCATATCATTTTCCATCTCTTCACTTCAGATTCCTTCACATCACATATCATATATTCACATCCATATCCACATCCATACATCCACATCCACATCCACATTCACATCCATACATCCACATCTACATGCTTATCTCCATTTTCACATCCTCATTTATACATCCACATCCCATATCCACATTCATACATACACATCCATATCCACATCCATATCCGCATTCATACATACACATCCATATCCACATCCACATGCATACATTCATTATCACGTCCTCATTCATACATCCACATCCACATACATACATACATACATCCACATCCACATCCACATTCTCATTCACATCTATACATCCATATCTACATGCACATTCACATCCATACATCCACATCTATATCCTCATTCACATCCATACATCCACATTCATGCATCCACATCTACATGCCTACATCCATACATACAAATCCACATTTACATCCATGCATCCACATCCACATCCTCATTCACATCCATACATCCACATTCATACATCCACATCCACACCCACATTCACATCCATACATCCACATCTACATGCTTATCTCCATTTTCACATCCTCATTTATACATCCACATCCCATATCCACATTCATACATACACATCCATATCCACATCCACATGCATACATACATCCACATCCACATTCCCATTCACATATATACATCCATATCTACATGCACATTCACATCCATACATCCACATCTATATCCTCATTCACATCCATACATCCACATTCATGCATCCACATCTACATGCCTACATCCATACATACACATCCACATTTACATCCATGCATCCACATCTACATCCTCATTCACATCCATACATCCACATTCATACATCCATACATCCACATTCATACATCCACATCCACATCCACATCCACATCCACATTCACATCCATACATCCACATTCATACATCCACATCCACATCCACATCCATACATCCACATTCATACATCCACATCCACATCCATACATCCACATTCATACATCCACATCCACATCCACATGCATCTTATCATATCTTATCACTTCCCATATCTTTTATGCATACCTCTATGCATGAAATTCAATTATGCTAAAAGTAACACTTTTATAATAAAATATTCAACTTTTATGCATACCTCTATGCATGAAATCCAATATGATAAAAGTAACACTTTTGATATAAAAAAATTATCCTTTATGCATACTTCTATGCATGAAAATTAAAAATGATAAAAGTAACACTTTTGATATAAAAAATTTTCCTTTATGCATCCTTCTATGCATGAAAATTAAAAATGATAAAAATAACACTTTTGATATAAAAATTTTCTTTTATGCATACTTTTATGTATGAAATAAAAATGATAAAAGTAACACTTTTGATATAAAAATTTATCCATTATGCATACTTCTATGCATGAAAATAAAAATGGTAAAAATAACACTTTTGATATAAAAATTTATCCTTTATGCATACTTCTATGCATGAAAGTAAAAATGGTAAAAATAACACTTTTGATATAAAAATTTATCCTTTATGCATAATATTAAAATTCAATTTCTCCATGATTATAATGAAATTCTTTCAATTAATCTAGGATGATGATTCCTAGAATATGGTAGGAAGTCCTCTTTTTATGCTTTGAATGAAAATTTTTTATGCATAATTTTTATAAAAATTTTGCCATAGCTCCGCTGCTATGACTGATAAATCTCAATTTTTCTAAGGGATAAAGCTTATCATTAAGGAAATAATTAAAATGATTCTCTAATTAGATCCTTAATCCATAATGGATTGAATCATCAATATACATAAACTAAAAGCATAAGAAAAAGCCATTAATTTGGCCTCAAGTATAGCTTAATCTTGGGTTAAGGAAAAGCTTTATGAAAAGCTTGATTTGGATTGAGAACGGGTCATGAGTATGACCATTTCTTGAGTGAGAGAGAGAGTTTACATAAAAATCATTAGAATTTAAACATAAATGAAAATTAACTTCAATAGCATTTATTAACTTATGTAACTCTTCACTACTATTCAAACTTCAATAGTATTTAAAAAAAAACCATACCAATTAAACTTCTCAAGCTTGAGAGGGGTTGAGAAGAGAGAAACATTGAGAAATTATAGAAAGATGAATATTCACTAATTACCTTACAACTTGCTTGATTCTTTGTTCACGGTAGAGGCCCCCAACCAATCAATTGGTTAAGTATGTTGATGGAGCCACTAATGGGGATTGAAGAAAGAGGGAAGCTCCAAAAACTAGTGAATTATTAAATGAATTCACAGTTCTTGGCTTAGGTGGAGTAGAGTAACGATGCATAAACACTATCTATTTTTCAACAAGGGTGAGGCTTCTATTTATAGGAAAAATTGAGCTCCTAACCAAACAAACTGATTCTAGAATTTTCTAAATCAGTTTGGTCAATATTTGACCATTTTTAGGTCAGTTAAGCTAACTTTTTGGAACTAGACTTGAATGAGGAGAGAGGAGAGATGAAATATCTCAATTTTTATGAGTTTAAAACTCATTCAAGCATGTGAAATATGCACCTCCTTTAAAGAACTCCCCTTCCTTACATATGTCATATTTTTAATATTGCTCATAGTTTTTTACTAATAAACCTTGTACATTTTCAACTCTTCATCTTATGTGAAATATGCACCTCCTTTAAAGAACTCCTCTTCCTTACATATGTCATACTTTTAATATTGCTCATAATTTTTTACTAATAAACCTTGTACATTTTCAACTCTTCATCTTATGTGAGTATTTACTCATTTTTGGGTATCTTCTTTTTCAAATTGGATTTATCTCCTCCCTACACATGGATTGATGCTATTGGTCCATAGGAACCTTAATTGGACCATAATCCAAATTTTTTTGAAAATCTAGATCCTTAGACTAAGGTCCTTTATACACATTTCCAATTAATTCCAATTGCACATTGGAAAGTTCTTTTTGAATTTCTGTTTCAGGGAAACTTATTTTAATAAGATGAGATAATTTTCTATCCAAAAATATTAAAAATCTGAATATTCTCTCTCTAGAATATTTTCTCTCTCTAGGTTAAAACAGTTAGAAACAAGTCTTTTATATTTCTGAAGAGGGATTGATTATAGAAGAAGATACTAGACATCAAAAAGGGGTTTGGGGGAGGAATCTTACATTCTACCCCACTTAAAAAACGCGAGATGTCCTCATCTCGCAACTTGTGATAATTTCGCAAGATTCACGAATATGAGACTTAGAGAAAAATTTTAATCAAGATTAACCACCAAGATAAGTCTTAAAGAGAGCAAGATTCAAAATACGAACAAGATTTAAACTTTATTCATTCTCGGAACTTATACAGTAAAGATAGAGGAACTCTTTACACTTCCATAAGCCCGTCCATCATATGGTCACAAAAGCAGTCCTCACAAGCTGCACAAGTATAAGGTAACTCATCTATGGGAATGATTCTGTGGGTTATTGCTGCGCCTATCTCAGTGGTATGAGGTGTTCTAACAAAAGGACCTCTGAGAGGCAAGCCAAAAACGGGGTAAAGGCATATCTTCTCGTGAGGAAGAAAACACGCCAGTAAGAAGACCCGCTCAGAAAACCCAGGATGTCTTGATCTCATGACGCAGTAGTATCGGGGACCCAAACCCAAAGCTTCAATAACCATGGTCAAGCGGACATTGTTACGGAAGTGCTGCTGACCCCAGGGTGTTACCCTAGTTATGTCTTGATAGGTCCGCCATTTGGTCTGCGCTACAGAAGTTCCCAAGTGAGGGAAAAGTGAGCGCTCATACTGTTCTATAAAATCCTTCTTCACAGACTCACTTGCGTCTTGAAGGTGAGGAATCATTATGGATAAAACTAATTCTTGTTGCCAAGCCATGAAGGAGATTAGGAAGAAAGGAGATCGATGGGAGTAAGATTACTGTGAGCGACAAGTAAAAGTTACGACTTATATAAAGGAAGGAGCTAGCGTAACTTAGAAGCCAACGGTAACTTGCCACTGAAGTTTTACCGTCTTTCCATGATTTGGGTTTGACACATTTTTCTATAGAAGGCATTAAGAATTTTGAGATGAAGAGATAAAAGAAGCTTGTAGGCTAAGTCACCTACTTTCATTGAATTCAGATATAAGGCTCACAATATCTGGGGGATAACTTCATATACTCCCCAAGAGATAAAGAACTTCTTTTGGGCCGTACTCGAATGAAGACCAAAACCTTGATATCCAAAACATCGATTCTCACTTCTGAACTCATTGTTCTGAATCCTTAAAACAGGTGGGACTCTTGAGAAGTATTCTAGGAAAAGGGTCTTCCTTTGTTAAACAGAACTTTCTTTTATTTTAGAGAGGGAATAATTATAAGATCAGAAAGGGAGATTCTTACTCCTGTATACCTCGAAGGCTGGGGAGGAATCTTACATTCTACCCCACTTAAAAAGTGCGAGATGTCCTCATCTCGCAAGGTAGAGGACAACTCTTTTTCTTAACATCCAATTTTATTTTGGGGTTCCTTATATTCTGGTCAACCCAGCAGAACACTGGGATAAATATCCCTTATATAGAACTCATCATTAATATTCAGATCATATCATTCATATCTTTAACATGATAATGGTCCATTAGACCGAAAAATTTCCTTCTGAACATTCCTCCACGGGAATTTCAGTCAAGCAAGTTCTCAATTTGTCATCCCTTAACTTGATCTACTGATCAAGTGTTAACAGTAACAATTTGACAGCACAACCCACTAATCTCATAGTGATTTGCTGAATTCATTATCATCATTCCAGTTATGAATATCATCACTGGGACTCGTCCCATTCATCCTCATTGTGGTTTTGTTCAGATTTTTATATTTCAACTAATTTCAGAAATCGTCATTTTTCAATCAGAATTTTCAATCAGAATCCAATTCAATTCATCAATTCTCAAACAGAATTAAAAATCATATCAACCACATTCGAATTCATCATCTGGATAGCATTAACGCTTATAATTTCAAGTCTTAGATTTACTCGTATATACTGTCAGTAAAGAGCTGCAGTATACTCTCGGTATATACGGGTAGTCGTGGCTCTTGGAATTATAAGGTAAATACCATCATGTCTAGGCCTCAAGCAAGTCAGGGATTCTATATAATTGCGGTACTTCCATCTGAAGACCCAATTACCAAATTACGAATTTCAGTTTGAATATCAAATTGTATGAATTATATCACACAATTACAACCTTTTTGTGCTTCTTGATAAATTTTTGACATATTTGTCTTCTCAGTTGATCTTTATTAACCAAATGCTCTGATACCAACTGTGAGATCCCCCTGTTTCCACCGAGCTACGGATTCGGGTACTAGCAGCAGAAGTAGCACTTCTCGCACGGGACAGGGGTCCCACATTCGGGGCCTCGTCCACGGATATCCGGACAAGAGACTAATCTGTCGGTTTTTCCAAAACCGAACCCGAAAAAAACTTCCCTTACCCGGAAAGCACGGGCGATTCCACCAGGATAATTTTTTTACTCTAACGTAGTCAAGATCATTACTGATCACGCTGATCCAACTGCACCTATAAAGATACTCGGTCGGATCAAGAAAGAAACTTGCACTTGGATCATTGGGATCAACGCTTTTTTCCCCATCAAGAGGCACAGCCGTTGATTCCTATCCATAGAACAATTACTATCCGGGACTTACTTCATCTATCGTAATAACAGAAATTGAGTCTCGGTTTACGGATCCATCAGTCCAGCCTAACCCCATCCGATCCCATGGGTTAGCCAACCGCCCAACCACTGTAGTGATGGGATCCAATTTGGAATTTGGTTAAGTTTTGTCTCGGGTACCAAGGAAGAGAGTTCCAAGGCCCCCTAGCCGGAAGTTCATGCAACATAAAATTAGGCACACCACTTACACACCCAATATGAAATTGCCTTTTTCTTATCATCAGCTAACTTTAAAACAATCCTTTAATGAAACCATAGTACCACTGATCACAATCTTCCAATTTATCCGGTTGATCCTCAAATTTCCCATCATTCCTTCATCAGAGTATCTATGGCATCATTGGCAACTAGAACGCTCACCACCTGTCCACTCAGAGGCCGTTTCCATAGTTCCTAGCCCATAATACTCGGCAATATAATCACTTATCAAGATGGACTCTCGTTGAAGATCAGCAAGATCAACCAACAGATCCATATAAAAGAGCCATGGACTCATCCGTTGAGGACCAGCAAGGTCAGTCAACCAGATCCATGCCCGGTTTCACAAAACAACTCTTACTCCTTGTTCCAATATCTTCCTCGACGCACGCGTGGGTATCCTGGGCGACCCAGAGCCCGAGCACCGTATGGTCAGCACCCTCTAGGATCCTTCGCAGGTGACCTAGCGCTTCACTCATAGGCCGCTTCCTTGGTCCCTCATCCACCGTACCGGAAGCTCACCATTTTAATCGAACCGAGGCTGGTCAAGACCTCGGCCGACCTTGCTACGCGAGACGTCCTCCATTGACTCTCCGTCAGCAGTTGCAACTTTATCAGTTAGGTCTCCACGACCTTAATCACAAGACGGTCAAAATGCTTTCCCAGCATTCTTGACATAAAACAGCCATTTACAAACAGCATTTACAAACAGTTTACAAATACAATTTCTATATTAACTCTCATTTTTCCACATTATCCCTCATGCAATCCACATTACTTATTCCACATTTCATTTATATGTGTACTCATCCAATCATATCATTTTCCATCTCTTCACTTCAGATTCCTTCACATCATATATCATATATTCACATCCATATCCACATCCATACATCCACATCCACATCCACATTCACATCCATACATCCACATCTACATGCTTATCTCCATTTTCACATCCTCATTTATACATCCACATCCCATATCCACATTCATACATACACATCCATATCCACATCCATATCCGCATTCATACATACACATCCATATCCACATCCACATGCATACATTCATTATCACGTCCTCATTCATACATCCACATCCACATACATACATACATACATCCACATCCACATCCACATTCTCATTCACATCTATACATCCATATCTACATGCACATTCACATCCATACATCCACATCTATATCCTCATTCACATCCATACATCCACATTCATGCATCCACATCTACATGCCTACATCCATACATACAAATCCACATTTACATCCATGCATCCACATCCACATCCTCATTCACATCCATACATCCACATTCATACATCCACATCCACACCCACATTCACATCCATACATCCACATCTACATGCTTATCTCCATTTTCACATCCTCATTTATACATCCACATCCCATATCCACATTCATACATACACATCCATATCCACATCCACATGCATACATACATCCACATCCACATTCCCATTCACATATATACATCCATATCTACATGCACATTCACATCCATACATCCACATCTATATCCTCATTCACATCCATACATCCACATTCATGCATCCACATCTACATGCCTACATCCATACATACACATCCACATTTACATCCATGCATCCACATCTACATCCTCATTCACATCCATACATCCACATTCATACATCCATACATCCACATTCATACATCCACATCCACATCCACATCCACATCCACATCCACATTCACATTCATACATCCACATTCATACATCCACATCCACATCCACATCCATACATCCACATTCATACATCCACATCCACATCCATACATCCACATTCATACATCCACATCCACATCCACATGCATCTTATCATATCTTATCACTTCCCATATCTTTTATGCATACCTCTATGCATGAAATTCAATTATGCTAAAAGTAACACTTTTATAATAAAATATTCAACTTTTATGCATACCTCTATGCATGAAATCCAATATGATAAAAGTAACACTTTTGATATAAAAAAATTATCCTTTATGCATACTTCTATGCATGAAAATTAAAAATGATAAAAGTAACACTTTTGATATAAAAAATTTTCCTTTATGCATCCTTCTATGCATGAAAATTAAAAATGATAAAAATAACACTTTTGATATAAAAATTTTCTTTTATGCATACTTTTATGTATGAAATAAAAATGATAAAAGTAACACTTTTGATATAAAAATTTATCCATTATGCATACTTCTATGCATGAAAATAAAAATGGTAAAAATAACACTTTTGATATAAAAATTTATCCTTTATGCATACTTCTATGCATGAAAGTAAAAATGGTAAAAATAACACTTTTGATATAAAAATTTATCCTTTATGCATAATATTAAAATTCAATTTCTCCATGATTATAATGAAATTCTTTCAATTAATCTAGGATGATGATTCCTAGAATATGGTAGGAAGTCCTCTTTTTATGCTTTGAATGAAAATTTTTTATGCATAATTTTTATAAAAATTTTGCCATAGCTCCGCTGCTATGACTGATAAATCTCAATTTTTCTAAGGGATAAAGCTTATCATTAAGGAAATAATTAAAATGATTCTCTAATTAGATCCTTAATCCATAATGGATTGAATCATCAATATACATAAACTAAAAGCATAAGAAAAAGCCATTAATTTGGCCTCAAGTATAGCTTAATCTTGGGTTAAGGAAAAGCTTTATGAAAAGCTTGATTTGGATTGAGAACGGGTCATGAGTATGACCATTTCTTGAGTGAGAGAGAGAGTTTACATAAAAATCATTAGAATTTAAACATAAATGAAAATTAACTTCAATAGCATTTATTAACTTATGTAACTCTTCACTACTATTCAAACTTCAATAGTATTTAAAAAAAAACCATACCAATTAAACTTCTCAAGCTTGAGAGGGGTTGAGAAGAGAGAAACATTGAGAAATTATAGAAAGATGAATATTCACTAATTACCTTACAACTTGCTTGATTCTTTGTTCACGGTAGAGGCCCCCAACCAATCAATTGGTTAAGTATGTTGATGGAGCCACTAATGGGGATTGAAGAAAGAGGGAAGCTCCAAAAACTAGTGAATTATTAAATGAATTCACAGTTCTTGGCTTAGGTGGAGTAGAGTAACGATGCATAAACACTATCTATTTTTCAACAAGGGTGAGGCTTCTATTTATAGGAAAAATTGAGCTCCTAACCAAACAAACTGATTCTAGAATTTTCTAAATCAGTTTGGTCAATATTTGACCATTTTTAGGTCAGTTAAGCTAACTTTTTGGAACTAGACTTGAATGAGGAGAGAGGAGAGATGAAATATCTCAATTTTTATGAGTTTAAAACTCATTCAAGCATGTGAAATATGCACCTCCTTTAAAGAACTCCCCTTCCTTACATATGTCATATTTTTAATATTGCTCATAGTTTTTTACTAATAAACCTTGTACATTTTCAACTCTTCATCTTATGTGAAATATGCACCTCCTTTAAAGAACTCCTCTTCCTTACATATGTCATACTTTTAATATTGCTCATAATTTTTTACTAATAAACCTTGTACATTTTCAACTCTTCATCTTATGTGAGTATTTACTCATTTTTGGGTATCTTCTTTTTCAAATTGGATTTATCTCCTCCCTACACATGGATTGATGCTATTGGTCCATAGGAACCTTAATTGGACCATAATCCAAATTTTTTTGAAAATCTAGATCCTTAGACTAAGGTCCTTTATACACATTTCCAATTAATTCCAATTGCACATTGGAAAGTTCTTTTTGAATTTCTGTTTCAGGGAAACTTATTTTAATAAGATGAGATAATTTTCTATCCAAAAATATTAAAAATCTGAATATTCTCTCTCTAGAATATTTTCTCTCTCTAGGTTAAAACAGTTAGAAACAAGTCTTTTATATTTCTGAAGAGGGATTGATTATAGAAGAAGATACTAGACATCAAAAAGGGGTTTGGGGGAGGAATCTTACACCATAGATCCCTAGATCATCAATTTATGATACCATTTAAGCCTTCAACTAGTAGCCATTTTCCATTTTCAGCCATTATGCCAAGGGGGCGTCCATCGAAGCAAGCGATCAAACTTTAAGAGATAAGGGAAGGCAAGGAAATGGTGAATGAGGATCATGCAAAGGAGATTGGTCAAGAGGATGTGAATTTACAAGGTAACAACAACATTGCAAATGTGGCACATAGGATAAATCATGTGTAAATTCGGCCAAGTTTTGCAAATGTGGCCAATACATCAAATCAATTGGGAGAAGCAAATGCACAAGCAATGCCTGCCTATGACAAATGATATGTCACAAAAGATGATGATGCTGAGAAGCATGATGGAAAGCATGATGCAACTACTTATGGAAAGCATGATGCAACAACTTGTGCAAGAGATTAGGGGCATATGTGATGAGATGAAGATCAAGGATGAAGACAAGGGTGGACCATATCACAAGGTTCGACAAACTCATGTTGAAGACAAAGAGAATTATCACCCAAGTTTTTATTCTACTCTGGTGCTATGCGCAACCCAATGTTTCCATGAACACCTAATGAAGCCAAAGGAAAGGGTCATGCATCTCCAAATGAAGGCTTAAGAGTCCCAAGGAGTGATGGTCATGTTCCATTCAAATTGAATACTCATTGAGGTGGTGATTCAAGACCTCATGTTGAGGAAGATTTTTTATGTGAGTTTGAGGATTACAAATCATTATATGGATGGGCCTATGTGTAAGCATGGTGACCGTCACGGAAATGGAGCTGGGTATAAAAGATAAGATTGTCCTTTCAAAGTTTAGTAATGAAGGCACTAACAATGACATCTTTGAGGAGTGGGTGAACAAATTGGATCTCTATTTTGAGATGAACCCTCAAAGTGAAAAAGCTATGGTTTACTTTGCCACCTTACACTTGGAAGGGTGTGCTCATGCATGGTGATTGGAGGCAGCTTCAATCATAAGATTATGAGGCCACAAGTTGGGATGCATTCAAAGAAGATATGAGAGATGCATTCAAAGAAGATATGAGAGATGCATTCACTTCCAAGATGCACAAAGATAAAATGGTTTGTAAATGGGACAATCTACAACAAATATACTCGAGTGTGAAGGAGTATACACATAAGTTTCTCAAACTTATGCTTCATGTTGAAGGGTTTAGTGAAGAGTTTAAAATAGTGAAGTATATCAAGGGCTTAAAGAATGCAATTGGAACGGATGTGAAGGAAAAAAGACGAACAACTCTCAAAGATGAAAAGATCTTGGTTGAGGTATATGAAGAAAAGTATGCAAATACATGGGTGAATCATCGACCGGATTATGGGTCAAATGCTTTTACAAAGCCACCTCTTACCACTCCCAATGTACCTGAATTTCCTATTGTCTATATTAGTGGTGGCAAACCATACAATGCGGGTGGTTTCAAAAGTGGGAATACTTCTCAACAGACATCACAAGAAGATGCAAATCCAACTAATGATAGGGTTACCAGGACCAAAATTGTGAGGGAAGACCACATTAATGAGATGAGGGACAAAAACCTATGCTACAAATGTGGTGGGAGAAGTATAGTAAGGGCCATTGGAAGGAGTGCAAAGCCTGCAATGTCAAGATTAATATGGTTCATTCAGAAGTGGTGGATGATACTAATGATAAAGAAATGGAGCCACTTGAGGAGCCATATGAGTTTTTGGATACCTCGGTTGTTCTCTTGGTGATCTTCATGATTATGATGATGGCTTACCTCATACTTTGGGTGCTACAAATGCATATGAACACAATGCTACTCTTTGTGCCATATCCAATGAATCTTATGCCAGTTGCAAAGGGGAACATACATTAAGATTCAAGGATAAGGTCAAGGGAAGAGATACATTTGTGTTGGTGGACAACCATAGCACACATAGTTTTGTAAACTACAAATCATTGGGAAATCTCAAGTTGTACCCTGAGGCATTAGTAATGAAGAGAAAAGTTAAAGTAGCAAATGGGGATAACATGCATTGCACAATGATTTGCAAAAATGTGGAATTGGTGCTCTTAAAGGAGTACACTTGTAAAGCTGAATTGTTGGTGATATGGTTTTGGGGTATGATTGGCTATTAACTCTTGGTACCTTCTCTATGAATTTACAACAAGGCTTTTTGAGGTTTATGCATGGGAAGGATACCATGACATTGCATGGTTTTGGTACCTCAAAGTTAACCTTAATCAATAGCACACAACTCAAGAGAGAATTGAAAAAGAGTGGCTACATGTATGTTTTGTAGCTTTGTAAGGATGATGACAATGAAAAAGAGAACTAAGTTACACATGTGGGCATGGAGACGCTACTTTTAAGGAGTATGAAGACGTGTTTCTATGCCCAAATGCTTGCCACACCGAGATGAGGGAGGTAGATCATGCCATTGAGTTGGAGCCAAATGCAAGGCCGGTCAATAAACTTCCATATAGATTATCAAAAGTGGAGAAAGATAAAGTGGCAAAGCAAGTTAAAGAGCTCATAGATATAGGTTGGGTGGTGGAACCGATTCAATCACCATTTGCATCTCTCATTTTATTGGTGAAGAATAAGGATAGGACTTTTAGAATATGCATAGATTATATCAGGATGTTAACAAAATCACAATCAAGAATAGGTACCCAATTCCAAGAATGGATGATCTCTTAGATGAATTGAAGGGTGCCAAGTTCGTCACCAAGATTGACTTGCGGTCCGGTTACCACCAAATAAGAATGAAAAGTGGGGATGAGCATAAGACGACATCTCATACCAAAAGAGGTCTCTATCATTTCATGGTGATGACGTTTGGGCTATCTAATGCACTGGCCACTTTTCAAGCATTGATGAACAAAGTGCTCTAACCATTCCTCTTCAAGTTTGTATTGGTGTTTTTTGATGACATATTGGTATATAAGAGTGAAGAGGAGCACTTGGTTCATGTGAAGGAGGTATTTTATGCATTGAAAGCCAACCAATTGTACGCCAAAGAGACCAAGTGTACAATCATGGGGCAAAAGAGGTGGAATACCTTGGTCACATTGTGAGAATTGATGGTATAAAGGTGGACCCCAAGAAGGTGGAATGTGTGAAGAATTGGCCTACTCCCACCAATCTCACTCAAGTGAGGGGATTCTTAGGTCTCTCATCATTCTATCGCTAGTTCATTAAGAAGTATGCACATATAGCAGCTCCTTTGATGGATAAGTTGAATAAGGAGGCATTCTTTTGGGATGTAATGGCACAAAAGAGTTTTGATGAGAGCTGAAAAGAATGCTTACTTTGGCACCTACCTTGGTATGCCCGGATTTCTCTAAGCCTTTCACTATTAGAGTAGATGTATGTGGAAGAGGCATTGGTGTCGTGTTGTATCAAGGCCATGGGGTCATTGCTTTATGAAAGCTGTAAACTTGACAAGGAAATGGGGATGCATGTGTATGACCAAGAGATGATTGCCATTTTGCATGCAATTAAGAAATGGTCTCACTATCTTTATGGAAGAAAGTTTTATGTGCAAAGAAATCATAGGGTTCTTCAATTCTCCTATCACAATAAAATCTCTCACTTAAGCAAAGAAGGTGGTTGGCTACCCTTCAACAATATGATTTTGAGATCACATATATGAAGGGAAAGGAAAATGTGGTGGCGGATACACTTTCTAGAACGTGGGCATGTTCATTATCGGCCATCACGAAAGTGCATAATGATTAGATTGAGGAGATTCAAGAGGAATATATGCTTGATGATGAGGCTTCACAAATAGTGTAGAAATTATAGCATGGTTTTTGTGATGATTTACCTCATTTTCGGTTACAAAATGGTCTCCTCTATCACAAGGAAAGGTTTATCTTGTACCCCACTCATCCTTCAAGAAAAAGGTCATGGATAAGATGTTGGTGGGACATTTGGGTTTGTTCAAAATCTATGATGCCATAAGGAAGAGCTTTCATTGGAAAGACCAATGGAGGGAAGTCAAAGAGTATGTTGCTAAGTGTATGCCTTGTCAACTTAACAAAGATCCCACACACAAGCCCAGTGGTTTGCTTCAGCCCTTTACCTATTCCCGAAGGGTAAATGGATGCATATTGCTATGGATTTCATTACCGACTTGCCTGCCTTCTACCAAGAAGGGATGGGATAGAATCTATGTAGTAGTTGACCAATTGACAAAAGCTACCCATTTTGTACCAACAAAAGTGAGACACTCGGCATCTATGGTAGCACACCATTTCATAGAAAATGTGTTCAAGTTGCATGGTATGCCACAACAAATAGTGAGTGATCAAGATGTGAAGTTATGGGCACATTTTAGCGTTTGATAGCATGGGCACCAAGTTGACTCCTTGTACGGCTTATCATCTAGAAATCGATGGTCAAACTGAGAGGGTCAATAAGTGGCTTGAGACTTACTTGAGGCATCATTGCTATGAAATGCAACTTGCATGGGATTATTGGTTGTATTTGGTGGAGTTTGCCTATAATAGAACCTATCATAGTAGTATTGGAATGTCGCATTTTGAGGCCATGCATGGCTACAAGGTGCATGTACTGATCGTAGCATTCAAGCAAGAGAATGCAAATCCACATGCAAGGAAGGAAGTGGAAAGAATGCAGACTCTTTTGCAAACATGTAAAGAGAACATCAAGAAGTCTCTCAAGAGAAGATGAAGCATTATGAAGATTCACATCGAAGGCCATTGGAATTCAAAGAAGGGTACTTTGTGTTCTTGAGGATCTCTCAAAAGGTAGCACCAACACAAAGCTTGCACACCATTATTATGGGCCATACAAAGTATTTAGAAGATTTTGTGAAGTGGCTTATCAATTGCTACTTCCGCTTACTACAAGGACAGTAGCAAAATTTGCAGAGCAATGTGATGAGCTATGGTGGATCAAATGCTAGAATCAACATCATTAGAAAAGAGATTAGATGATAATTAAGACATGATTAGTGAGCAATTAACTGATAGCTTAATGTAGGCATGGATAATCAAAAACCAGCAAATTCTCTTTAGGCCAATGCCTCAATTTATAGGGTTTACATTCAAGCATCTAATCCCACTGATTTGTCCTTGATTCACTCCACCTCTTTTGCTTGATTCTCTCCACCTCTTCCCAGAATATCTCCACACCTCCTAAATCTTCTCATGCTACCCTTTATTCTCTCCAGTAGATACTTCTCACCTTTTCATAGCTTCTCTCACACATTTGCAGATTCTCTTTTATAGCCTCTTGCTAAGGGCTTGTTCCCGCACACACCCTATTCACTTGTATATTTCAACACCTCCCCTCAAGTGAATACTCTTAGCACACTTGGACCCTATACCAAGTTTCTCTCTTACTTGATAGTCCGCGACCAGTGCCTCAAGTCCCTAAACTCATAGTCCTTGACACTAACTCTCTCTATGTGTCCAAGGCTACTACAAGTGCGTGTGACCTCCTTGACTAAAGTGCTCACACATACATTTACCACATGGCCTGCATCATCGGTGGCTCAGAGGTGGTTTTACTCTGTTGGGGTAGGTTACATTGGGTTGTGGGGTTTCTCTCTCTCTCTCTCTCTCTCTCTCTCTCTCTCTCTCTCAGAAAAAGATGATCTGACTCCACTTCCTTACGAGTCTCCATGAAGTTTGCTGATGTAGTTCCTTCTCCACTGGGTTTGCTGTAGCAGTCTCTTGCCATGTGTCTTGGCTTTCCACAGTTGTGGCAAGTGAAGGTCCTTCCTCCTACTCTGCCTCTTCCTCATCCTCGTCCTCGAGAGAATCCTCCTCAGGTGAATGCATTTTCTTCTCCAGTTGTTGAGTCCAGCCATTTCTTCTCTTTGACTTTGGTCTCTTGCTCTAGTAGAGCTCATTCTATCTAGTGCAGCTTCAATTCAGGTGCATTATTTAATGTTGCTACAATGTTTTCATATTCACCTTTGTCCACACTCTTCAGAAGCACTGCTAGTGCCTCATCATCTTCTACCTTTTTGCCAATGGGGCTGATAGTTGTTGCTTAATGCTTT
This sequence comes from Cibotium barometz, assembly GCF_041138505.1. Lineage (NCBI taxonomy): Eukaryota > Viridiplantae > Streptophyta > Polypodiopsida > Cyatheales > Cibotiaceae > Cibotium > Cibotium barometz. The sequence continues at coordinate 4,985 of NW_028229450.1, read as the reverse complement.
TATATTTGTTCAAGTGTGTGATTATTAAATGTTCACTTTCCTTCATATCCAATTGTAGAATTGCATTAATAGATTTATCTTTGAATTTTTTGCTTGAGTGCCAAATAATTTATTGAGTTCATCCCATGCATCTTTTGCCCATTGTATCCCTGTGATGTGATGAATGATTTCATCATTTAAACTGAGTGCAATAAGTCCTAATGCTTTCTCATTCTTGCTCTTGCACTCATTTTTTCCTCACCTCTGGGTATTCATCTCTTCCCTCAGCTAGCCCCCATAGATTTTTCCTCATGAGCAGGTACATGGTTTTTGTCTGCCATGTGTAAAATTGCTCCCCATTAAATTTGGCTATCTCTTGTGCCGTACTCATGAGATGATGTGAAGGGGGTCTTACCTCTTGATCCAATTTCAAGATTCAAGGGTAGTGTCTATCCTTTTACAACTCAATCCGGTGTTTAGGTGATTATTACAACAGATTTATCAACATAAATTCACCACATAAATTCACCCAAAAATTACATTAAACCAAGGGTAACAAATCTGTACGGAATGGTTGGAGTATCAAACCATCTCCGAATTGCAATCTGAAGGTATAGGGATCTGTATCAGATACCTAATTTGAATCCTCAATTGCACCAAAATTCAGTGATTAGTATTGATTAATCATTGATTAGCAAATTAATCCTATGTTTTGTGTGCAAAAAACAGAGTATGCGGGGAGTCCAGATCTGGGGCCTTAGAGTTCAAATGAGCTTAAATCCTTTCAAGGCCATCAATAGCAATTAGTCTAGTAGAGGATTAAGCCAAGAAATATAAGATTTGACCAAACATTGAATGCTTAATCTTTGTTTTACCAAAGTCACTTGTAGATTTGATGAAGATCTTGGATCTCGCTGTAGACTTGATCAAATAAAAAATTATCTTCACCAGCTTGTAGAGCACCCTTGAAAACCCCTAGGGCCAAGAGGAATGAGAACCATTTCATTTGGTGTAGACAAGAACTCCAATTTCTTCAAAAAAAAAGGCGTCTCGCGAATTTCGGTAGCTACAATAGGCGGTTTGGCGCGTCGATTTGATGGGCTGAATGGTGGGCAAGGTGGCTATGTTTGCCTAGAAGCATTTACCCTAATGTTGATCCTAGAGGGAGATCAAGCCCCTCCACTAGCTGGGGGTGCAAAGCGCTTGTTGAAAAAGAGGTAAAAATATTAATTATCTACTAATCCTAATTAGCTAAGTGATTAGCAAGATAATGGGCTCATAAATTTGATGGATTCTAGGCTAGGCTCTGATACCATGTTCAATTTGCAGTAATGTGATGAGCTATGGTGGATCAAATGCTAGAATCAACATCATTAGAAAAGAGATTAGATGATAATTAAGATGTGATTAGTGAGCAATTAACTGATAGCTTGATGTAGGCATGGATAATAAAAAACTAACAAATTCTCTTTAGGCCAATGCCTCAATTTATAGGGTTTACATCCAAGCATCTAATTCCATTGATTTGTCCTTGATTCACTCCACCTCTTTTGGTTGATTCTCTCCACCTCTTTTGCTTGATTCTCTCCACCTCTTCCCAGAATATCTCCACACCTCCTAAATCTTCTCATGCTACGCTTTATTCTCTCCCAGTAAATACTTCACACCTTTTCATAGCTTCTCTCACATTTACAGATTCTCTTTTACAGTCTCTTGCTAAAGGCTTGATTCTCTCCACCTCTTCCCAGAATATCTCCACACCTCCTAAATCTTCTCATGCTACCCTTTATTCTCTCCCAGTAGATACTTCTCACCTTTTCACAGCTTCTCTCACATTTACAGATTCTCTTTTACAGCCTCTTGCTAAGGGCTTGTTCCCGCACACACCCTATTCATCACTTGTATATTTCAACAGATACATGATGCCTTTCACACATATCACATTTTAAGGCATATGTTGGGCTAGAGGTGCAAGTATTGGATAAGCTTCCACTCATAAGTGAAGATGGCATGGTGGAGTACATTCCGGAGAAGGTGTTCGGAGAAAGAGAGAAGGTGTTACGCAACCGCACTTTGTGTGAATACCTTGTCAAGTGGAAAGGTTTACCTCAAGATGAATCAACATGGCAACTTGCCTCTATTTTGGAGGGGATGGAACACGTTTTTGATGCATCCGAGGTGCATTCTTGAGTCAAAATAGTAAAACAATAGCTTGCTGTAATTTACTATTATGAGGTATAAAAGAGGCTCAAATGGATGCAATTGACATATACACTTCTTAGCCATGATTGACAATGAGTTGGGGAGTATTACATAAAGTTTTGGAGGTCTCAAAGGCTCAAATCATGCTCTTTTGGATAGCTTTTGCAAAGAAATGTGAAGTGGTTGCTTATGCAAACCATCCATACTATGGTTTTACTTTGTGTATGTTTCGAGGACGAAACATATTTGGGTGGGGATGGTTTGTCACATGAAGTAGATTTGGTTGCACATGCACATGGGGGATGGGGCCTAGGCACTTGGGATTAGGTTCATTTACATGTGTACTTTTGGGGGCCTTAGGTTATATTAGACATAGGGCTTATGTGTATTATACCTTTTTGATCATATACATTTTTCATGAGTACATTTATGTTGAGATATCGAGCTCGTCTAGTGAGGCGGTGGCCACCACTAATGACCCGCCTGGGGGATAGGCCCCACACTTACACAACTGGCATGGTTGGTGAGATCTTGGTGATATGCGGCCAGTGGGATGACAGGCTGTGTGACAGCCATTCTAGAGACTGGCATAGTTATAGCGCCAGAGAACCACAGGAAGCGGTACGAGGGTAAGAGCTTCAACTACTCTTCCCTATTTGTGTTGGTGACTACACCCTTGTCTACGGGAGGCACCGGCAAACGATCTCTGATTGAGGAGCTTTCTTCGCGGGAGTAAAGCTATAGGGCAACTATATAGTCCTATTGGACTGCAATTTTCAAGCCGAAAACGCGTTTCGGGCGCGTCTGGACCTCCGTTTTTTAGAAAGCAGGCGATTTCGAGCACTGCGGGTAAGTCATCGATTCTCTGCAAAACTCTGTTTTAAGAACTGCAGGAAGACAGATTGACTGTGCAGACACTGTGGGTGCTGGAAAGAGGTCTACAGTTGCCATTGGGTGTATGTATGCACATTGAAGTCACTGGTTGTGACATTTGAGAGTACTATAGTACCGCTGTGCAGAAAATCCAGCAGTTTGTGCAGAAAAACCAGAGTACAGTTTCTGGTAAAATTGTGTGTTTGGCAAGATGTCAAATGATGGGATAACTCAGATTGTGGCTGAGAAGCTTGATAAGAATAACTTCCATGCTTGGAGGTTCAGGTTGATGAATTTCCTGATGGGAAAAGGCTATTGGGACTACATAGAAGGTGAGCATGAAGAGGCACCGGAGATACCGGATATAAATCCGACTGCTGTGCAGATGTGAAAGAGTTTAAAGACTGAAACCAAGGAGCCAGGAAGGTTATGTATTGGCTATCCATTAGTATACAGGACACCATGATTGGGCACATTCAGGATGCCAAGTCTCCCAAAGAGGCGTGGGACACCTTGGTAAAGCTCTATGAAACAAATACCAATGCACGTAAGATACAGTTGAAGAATGAACTTCATACTGTGGAGAAAAAGAGCATGTCTGTGAATGACTATGCGTTGAAGATAAAGGGTATTGTGGAATCCCTTGCATCTATTGGTGTGTCAGTAGATGATGATGACAAGGTGGAAGTCTGTCTACGTGGTCTCGAGCCACAATACAAGGCTTTCAAGACGTCTATTCAGACTCGGGAAAACATTCCCAACTTTACAGATTTGGTGTCTATGCTGATTATCGAAGAGAAGAACTTGGGTGAAGACCAACAGTCTTCACAAAGCAAAAACAGCTCAGAGCAACAGGCCTTCTATACGAGTTCAGGTAATCAGAATTATGGCCAGTAGCAGCAAACAACAACAGTCCAAGAATCAACAACAACAACAACACGCAGGTGGAAGAGGCAAATTCAGAGGCAGGGGAGTCAAAGAGGCCGTGGAAATTAGCAAAGGCAATATAATGATGCACGTGAATGCTATTATTGTGGTAAGCCTGGACATGTGCAGGCAGAATGTTATAAGAAGCAGGCTGATATGCAAAATGGAAAAGTGCAGCAAAACAACTATGCATCCTCCTCAAGTAGAAATAATGAGGATAATGAAAGGTTATTTGTTATGCAGCATGTCGTGAATGTCATGTCTGAAAATGTTGATGCAGCACAAAAAGATAATGTATAGTATGTGGATTCAGGCGCTTCGAACCACATGACAAGTCATGGGGAGTGGTTCAAGGAGATGAAAAACCCGGAAAGACCAGGTTTTGTGGAAACAGGGGATGACACTGCTCATCCAATTGCCCATGTTGGAGATGTGCCATTGTCTATGCAGGATGGCAAAGTGAAGTATCTTGCAGATGTACTTCATGTACCAAACATAACAAAGAATCTGGTTTCAGTTGGCCAGATGATTGAGCAGGGTTTGCAGGTTCGGTTTAACCCTGATGGGTGTTATATTGAAGATTTTAAAGACAAGTGCAGGTTGGTTGCAAAAGGCAACAGAGTGGGTAGAATGTTTACATTGAATGTAGACATGTCTGAAATGAGTGCTGCGATGTTTGCAAATGGTTCAGGAGTTGTTGCAGACACAGACATATGGCATAAAAGAATTGGACATGTAAATGTGCAGAGATTGAAGTCTATGCAGACAAAAGGAATTGTGACAGGGCTGCCAAAATTTAAAGTGGAAGGTATGCAGAAAATATGTGAAGCATGCCAATTTGGGAAGCAAACAAAGCATGTGTTTCCACGTAACAGATATGTGAGCAGAAATGCACTAGATGTTGTGCATTCAGATGTATGGGGTCCTACGAAGACCATATCTATGGGAGGCTGCAGGTATTATGTGACTTTCATTGATGACCACACAAGGAAGGTGCTGTGAGT